>NC_092106.1:2833678-3133678 GCF_045679555.1 Salvelinus alpinus | reverse complement strand
TTTCCTTTAAGATCTTTGAAATAGTTGCATTTTCATTCAGTGTATATTGAAATACTGAAACAGCATAACAAATTGAGTTAAACATTTGTCAGACTATAATTTAGGTTTGAAAACTGAAACTGTAATGAAGGTGTTGTGTATAACCAAAGTGGTATAGGATAACTCATTTTCATTTGAGTATTTATACCTGCCAGCATGTAGCTGTGGAATCTTGCTGGAAGGTAAAATGCCTGCTAGAGCTAGATGGAAGAGACTCATCAGGTCATATAGGGAAATTAATAAATCGACAAAACCCATCCATCCCTAAGCACAAGATTTTGAAAAGACGTACGAACGTCTTGCGCTCATGCATTAGATTCTAATGGATTTTACACCGACAGCCATTTTCTCTTTGGTTTCTCATTATCATAGCTCAATCGGGGGTAGCCTGCCTACCCCTCTAAAAACAACCACTCTAAACTGACAGTTGCTGTGGGCGTATGCTACCTGGCTCAATTTAGATTAGTCAAATTATTATTTTCATTCAACTCTACACTTTATATACTAAACGCAACCATTCTGTAATTTTTTTTCCACTAATAGGTATTTTGACCAATCAGACAAGCTCTGAAAAATATCTGATTGTGAACAAATATCAGATTTGGCTACCTGTGTAAACGCAGTCTTAGTGTTTTAGAATATCTCGTCAAAAATAGTCTAGTTCTAAAAAGTTTCAAGCAGTAAACATTAGAAAACTTCTAATAAGCTACAGATAACACACGTACCTCAGCCTCAGGGGTCCCGGCCCGCCAGTCCGTTAACACCGGCGTGCAAACAGTTGACTTTATGAGTATTAGCGCAGTTATAATACATGGACCGATATGCCACAATTTATTCTGGTCCGGAGAGTCTCGCAAACTCATTGTATAACACTTGCAATACCATTAGATTAACGCAGACAAACATACATTTAAATCCAATTCAGATATTTCCAAGTACTGCTTGTCTAATGTGCAACAACCAAGGATATATCAATGTGTGTGATCCCTGTGCTGTGTCATTTTCCTCACATAGGGGAGGGACAGTACCGCCCACAGCTCATGGGCTGGATGAGAACTGAAATCAAAATACTGTACATTGAGAGCATGTCAAAACTTCCCTTCTCTTGGCACGTTGTATCGACCACATAAACATTGTTCAAATTAATGTATATATTTTATTTAACGAGGCAAGTCAGTTAAGAACAAATTCTTATTTTACAATGACGCCAAACCCTCCCCTAACCCAAACAAAGCTGGGCCAATTGTGCGCCGCCCTATGGGAATCCCGATCACTGCCAGTTGCGATACAGCCCAGGATCGAACTAGGGTCTGTAGTGACACCTCTAGCACTGAGATGCAGTGCCTTAGACCGCTGCACCACTCAGTAGACCCAAAATTTACCTGCAGACATTGAGAAAAGCTGACATGCTTAATTCAATTGCTAGTATTTGACAATTTAGCAATTAATACCCACACATTCAATATGTATGTAGATTCCCACTAGAACTTTGAAGTAAAACAAACAGGAAGACACTAAGATCAGAACAGTTTAATATCATTTGGAAAAAAGAGAAACCCAAGTAAAACAGTTCATTTCAATTTTACAAAACAATGATACGAAGTCTTAGAAGTCTACCTCACAATGCCTGGACTTAGAATCGGAGAAATGAAAATAAACAATAAACACGACATTTGACCCTGCCCACTTCAACAACCCTGCTTATCAGCCCAAAAGTCCTTTCACAGTAGTTGCACATCTTTACCCTGACCTCCCGACAAGACAGATCAGAAGCAATACATGTGATGCATTGGTAATGAAAGGAATGCAAATCAAAGTGTATATCAATCCCCCCTCCCTTCCCCTAACCCCTGGGCTGGAATGGTGTCCATGTGAATCCTTAGTATGGCCGGTCTCTTCTGTCTTCTCTATGGTCACCTCTGAGGGAAGAAAACAATAGACCCATAGTCAATTATACCATACCATGAAGGCATTGGCATTCAGTCAGATAATGCTGACTGGTGTTCAGCTAACTTAATATAAAAAATAAAATAAAAATCACTCATTACTATTAGAGAAACAAAAAGGACAAAAAGTTAACCTAATTCAATATTCTACAGTTCACTATCACATGTCAGGTACACCCTCTTCTGGTCAAATATTGAACTGCATGGGAGGGAAATGACGCAGTAATCGATTTACCTTCCTCCCATCTTGTAGCCCCTGTCACCACCATATCCACCTCCGCCATAACCACCGCGGTCACCTCCACGGTCACCACCGCGGTCACCTCCACGGAACCCCCCACGGCCTCTGTAGCCGCCGCCGCCCCTGTCACCACCATACCCTCCTCTGCCGCCGCCACCACCACGATCTACAAACATAAGCCAGCTGTTAGAGAAGTTCGCCAACAGAGAAGTAGTAGTTTATAGTATTAGTGGTTAAATGACTCAACTTCCGCCTATAGTCTACTTGAAACCCAGGTCTCTCTACCGCAGGCTCATAGCAATATTCATCATTACATACCTCCTCCGCTGTCCCCTGGTTTCGGTGTGCCACACTTGTTGCATTCGTATCGTCGCGCAAAGTTCATGTTGCCACAAGAACTGAAAAGGAGAGGGGAACAATTGTCAACCATCACATTCAAACATCATTTAGTGGCACATACAATGGATGACTCATGAAAATTGTTTTAATTGCACCTGTCCCTCTTCAAACAAAATATTGCAATAAATACCTGTTAGGACATGGCCAGTCCCCTCCCTTAATGTCAAAGTTGGGTCCACCACCACCACCACCACCACCACCGCCGCCGCCTCCAAACCCACGTCCACGTCCACGGCCTCCGAAACCTAAATAGCGACGTCAAATACCACTTGCTTCAACAATGGGGTTCAAAGAAAGCTCAGTTCATTCTTCAGGAGTAATTTCCCAGAAACAAAATAATTAGTCTGGCTTGCAAAAGCAGAAACACTTTAAATATTGTACCACTTATTTCTGACTTCTATTTGTTAGTTGGGCTTGCAAAGCAGGAGTACCCACTTTTAAATATTAAAAAATGTCTTATTATAGTTATTCTTTAGCACTCCTCTTACACCATTTAAGCTAGAAACGCAGTTAACTGTAAAATGTGTAGACCGGTCTGGATTGACTTGCTTGTATATAACTGATATCTTCTATACCTTTCTAAACTATTTGTCGATCTTAATTCACTTTTTAAAGCATTCTAAAAAGGTCCCATTGTGACATGACATCCAACATTCCATTCACTGTAAATGCAATAACGCAACTTGACACAAATCAGCTAGTTTGACACTTTGCCAACTTAGATAAATTAGTATAAAATCTTCTTCTGCTCTGCTATTAAAATCTGAACAAAAATAATCTACCGATCAAATGAAAGTTTTTTATTTATTTTTTAAACAGAATCAATAACATTTCCTCAAACTTTTTTAAATAAACAAACGAAATTGAACACTTTCACACGTTAGAATAAGACTTAATACGCTCCACTTCTCCGCTATTCAAATCTGATATCAGAACAAAATATATGCTACCAATCAAAAAAACTGCGGATTTAGGAAACTCATTACATTTTTGCCAAGCAAGTGTAATCGAAAAGTGTTGCAGGACTTTCGACTTAAACTTAGAAGGTATGACATCTTGGTCTACTTCTCTGCAATACAAAACAAAAATCTGAACAGAATTATTTACTACTATCAAAAGTTATAGCTGTTTGTCGGTGTTGAGTGACAAAAAGTAGCTGGCTAACGTCAGCTTAAAACTATGGATAGTCGCAGATGAGCCCATGGGGTAGCACAGGCAAATGAGGGTGAAAAGGGTGATTGAATTTTGAACAATAGTGTAATGAAGGGGTTGGAATCCTATTATAATTGTTAGCAGTATTATTTATTTTTTATGTTTGGAGCGCTATAGCTCTGAAGTGGTAAGGCATACAAATATCAAACTTTGTGGGATGGTGTAAAATTATGCACAACTACATCTGGTTACACGTGGTGCAACTGCCAAATAGTGGTGCTATAAACCACCTTCGACCTCAAAGAGGTTAGCCCCGCCTCCTCATTCAACCTAGAGTCTTGGAATTTGGTACAAAGGTTACTCTACCCAAGGAACAAACTTGCCTCTTGGACCAATGATGTCACCGTGATAGATCAACCGCCATTTTGAAAATGGAGTACGTGTCATCTTTTGACACCGCTAAACAGATTTCTCCAAAACGTTGTGTACAACAACCTATAAACCAATATCTTCATATGTATAATAAAACGGGGCCTGGAACTGGTTGAGGGAACAGCCCCGAAAAATAAAATGTGAGGGATCAAAACAGAACCTGGAACGAAAGTGATCCATACTGTTCCGGAACAGAACCGTTATTTTACGCTCCAGGCATTGTTTTCCTATTCCCACAACAAAACGCCTACGGAAAGCCCTCTGTCACTCAGAAACAAATGTATGTCTGCAAGCTTAAAATCTTTTCCAGAGCGTGTGCAGGCTACCTGCCCCTCGCCCTTCTGAAGCATAGGCTACTGTAATGACGTTACAAGATTGATTTAGAAGATAGGGCAAGATAATTTGAATTAGCTAGAGAAAAATTGATTAACTTCACAATGCTAATTAAGGATACTATAGGCCTATTGATCACAATTCACGTTGCATTTATTAATTGACAAAATACACAAGCTGGTTAGCTAGCTAATTTAAGATTATTAGTTACCTAGCTAGCTCAAAGAACATTCAAAAGTTCCTACATGGAAGCCACTATTGATCAGTATAATTCCATGTGGACCAAATTCAGAGAATGCATGACATACTGTAACAAGATGCCCAGCGAGTCAAGCCTCCTCAACCCTCTTGCACTCCAATCCCCCCCATTTCTCCTTTGCCAAGATTATCCATCCACCTGACAGATGTGGGATATCAAGAAGGTGATTACACAGATGCACGTTGTGCTGGGGCCAACAAAATGCCACTAAAATGTGCAGTTTTGACACAAAACTCCACATTGAGGGGGCGTGCAATTGGTATGCTGACTGCAGGAATATCCACCAGAGCTACCAAATAATTTAAGGTTAATTTCTCTACCATAAGAGAATTTGGCAGTACGTCCAACCGGCCTCACAACCACATGTAACCATGCCAGCCCAAGAACTCCACATCCAGCTTCTTCACCTGTGGTATCATCTGAGAGCAGCCACCTGGAGGACAACTGATGAACTGAGGAGTATTTCTGTCTGTAATAAAGCCTTCTTTGTGGGGGAAAACTCATTCTGATTGACTTGGCTATGCCCTCCCATGGCTGCACCCCTGCCCAGTCATGTGAAATCCATAAATTAGGGCTTAATATATTTAAATTGACTGAACTCAGTAAAATCGTTGAAATTGCTGCGTTTTTGTTCAATATACTTCCATGTGTGTCTTTAGAAAGTTTTCAGGCTCCTTGATTTATTCATACATTTTGTTGTGAACCAGCCTGAATTCAAAATGGATTAAAACGTTTTATTTATTTTTTATTACAAATCTTACCCATCTACACACAGGACCCCATAATGACGAACAGATCCACTGATATCGCAATCTCACACAACACTGCCCTTTCCGACCTGGACAAAGGGAACACCTATGTGAGAATGCTGTTCATTGACTACCGCTCAGCATTCAACACCATAGTGCCCATGAAGCTCATCACTAAGCTAAGGGGACTAAACACCACCCTCTGCAACTGGATCCTGGACTTCCTGACGGGCCGCCCCATGTAGTAAGGGGTAGGCAACAACACGTCTGCCACACTGATCCTCAACACTGGGGCCCCTCAGGGGTGTGTACTTAGTCCGCTCCTGCACTCCCTGATCACCCACCAACTACATGGCCAAACGACTCCAACACCATCATTAAGTTTGCTGACGACACAACAGTGGTAGGCCTGATCACCGACAAGACATCCTACAGGGAGATCAGAGACCTGGCAGTGTGGTGCCAGGACAACAACCTCTCCCTCAATGTGAGCAAGACAAAGGAGCTGATTGTGGACTACCAGGAAAAGGCGGGCCGAACATGCCCCCATTAACATTGTCGGGGCTGGAGCGGGTCGAGAGTGTCAAGTTCCTTGGTGTCCACATCACCAACAAACTATCATGGTCCAAACACACCAAGACAGTCGTGAAGAGGGAACAACAATCCCTTTTCCCCCTCAGGAGACTGAAAAGATTTGGCATAGGTCCCCAGATCCTCAAAAAGTTCTACAGCTGCACCATTGAGCGCATCCTGAACCGGTTGCATCACCGCCTGGTATGGCATCTGCTCGTACAGCCCAGTACATCACTGGGGCCAAGCTTCCTGCCCTCCAGGACCTATATAATAGATGGTGTCAGAGGAAAGCCCGAAAAATTGTCAGAGACTCCATTCACCCAAGTCATACTGTTCTCTATGCTACTGCACAGCAAGCGGTACCGGAGCTCCAAGTCTAGGACCAAAGGGCTCCTTAACAGCTTCTACACCCAAGCCATAAGACTGCTGAACAATTAATCAAAATGGCCAGTGGACTATTTACACACCCCCATTTGTTTTGTACACTGCTGCTAATCGCTGTTTCTTATCTATGCAGTTACTTCACCCCTACCTACATGTACAAATTACCTCAACTCAATTACCTCACGCACACTGGCTCGGTACCAGTACCCCCTGTATATAGCCTCGTTATTCCATTGTGTTACTTTAGTTTAATTTGGTAAATATTTTCTAAACCAACAGAGCAATTCAAGAAGAGTCGAGGGTTTGTAAGTAAGCATTTCACTAGAAGGTCTACACTTGTATTCGGAGCAAGTGACAAAGTGAAAACATGTTATACATTTTTTCAAAATTTACAGATCTCATTTGCATAAGTATTCCCAACCCTGTGTCAATATTTTGTAGAAGCACCTCTGGCAGTGATTACAGCTTTGAGTTTTTCTGGTTAAGTCTTCAAGAGCGTTCCACACTTGGACTGTGCAACATTTTCCACTATTCTTTCCCCATAACTCTTCAAGCTCTGTCAAATTGGTTTTTGATCAACGGTAGACAACTATTTTCAGGTCTTGCCATAGAATTTCCACGTAGATTTAAGTAAAAACGGTAACTCAGCCACTCAGGAACATTCACCATCTTCTTGGTAAGTAACAAGATGTGGCCTTGTGTTATAGGTTATTGTCCTGCTGAAAGGTGAATTAATCTCCCAGTGTCTGGTGGAAGTCATACAACCAGGCTTTGCAGGACTTTCCCTGTGCTTAGCTCCATTCCCTTTCTATCCTAAAAAAACTCCAGTCCTTCACGATTACAAGCATACCCATAACATGATGCAGCCACCACCACTATGCTTAAAAATATGAACAGCGGTACTCCGTAATGTGATGCATTCACAACAAACAAACCGAGTTTGTATTCAGGACAAAATGTTAATTGCTTTGTCACATATTTTCCAGTATTACTTTCAGTGCCTTGTTGCGAACAGGATGTATGTTTTGGAATATTTTGTATTATGTACAGGCTTCCTTCTTTTCCCTTTGTAATTTATGTTAGTATTGTGGAGTAACTACAAAGTTGTAGATCTAACCTCAGTTTTCTCCAAACACAGCCATTAAACTCATTAACTGTTTTAAAGTCACCACTGGCGTCATGGTGAAATCCCTGAGCGGTTTCCTTCCTTTCCGGCAACGGAGTTAGGAACGACGCCTGTATCTTTGTAGTGACTGGGTGTACTGATGCCATCCGAAGTGTAATTAATAACTTCACCATGCTCAAAAGGAACATTCAATGGCTGCTTCTTTTTTTACCCATCTACCAATAGGTTCCCTTCTTTGCGCGGCATTGGAAAACCTCCCTGGTCTTTCTGGTTGAATCTGTGTTTGAAATCCACTGCTCGACTGAGGGACCTTACAGGTTCTTGTATGTGTGTGGTACAGAGATGAGGTAGTCATTCAAAAATCATGTTAAACACTATTATTGCACACAGAGCAAGTCCATGCAAGTTATAACTTGTTAAACATATTTGGACTCCTGAATTTATTTAGGGTTTCCATAAGAAAGGGGTTGAATACTTAACGCAAGACATTTTAGCTCGTCATTTTTAAATTAATAAAAATAACGAAAAACAAATCCACTGACATTATGGGGTATTGCGTGTAGGCCAGTGACAAAGAACATCAATTTAATCTATTATAAATTCAGGCTGTAACAACAAAATGTGGGAAAAGTCAAGGGAAGTGAATACTTTCTTAAAGGCACTGTACTTCCATCATTTTTTTCACTGGTACCGGGCTACCTTCAAAGGAGTCTTGTGGTCATCCTAGAGAAAAACGGACATGTGCGGGTTTTTGAGACGCTATAGACGTTTTGGTAAGAAGACTGATTTGCGGATTGTCTCATGGTCTGACAAACACCCCTGTAGCGTTGTGTTGTGCAATATGTGATGCAGGCTTGCAGTTTGGCATCAGCTCTTGCATAAGTGATGGAAGAAATTGTGTATTAGTCACCATCCACTGATTTTGGTTCTGGTGTAAATATACAATCTTTTCAATAAAGACAACTTTTTTTAAAGACAACCTTCCACCGCAGATGCAAAGGCTGCCATTGGCTTACATGCTGACCACACCACCCGGCATCGCGTGCGTTGCAAAATAAACACACACATACCTGTTAGTCAATAATTTCATCCAAACTGCTCGCACGAGTCAACGAGCGTCTGCGTAGCCAGGTGCTAAAAATACAACTTTGTACTATTTTAGATGCTTGACGCAGTGCAAGTCATTGGTTTTTAGGAGCATACACCCACGTGGGTGATGGAGTGGCGTGTGACCCTGATTCATTTGGTGGTGGTAATTGCACATCAAAGTCGGTTGCAAACTGCCATATAAAATCCACATTAGAAGAATGAACAAGGAGAAAAACTAACCTAGTTTCCCCTTTTTATTAATTGTTACAGTAGAGAACACACAATTCTGTATGACTCAACATGGGTCAAAATTCTACAAAGAGCCAGTCCCCTCAAAAATACACAAAAAAGGACCATATACATCCCAGCTAAAATAACCCAATGTTTCTTTTCCAGGACAAATTAGCTATCAATAGCAAGCTACCTAAATATCCATGAATGTTTCGATCCGTCTCCAAATTAATTTCGTTGGTTCACAGGTTTGGCATTTTAATGTCATGAACATGTCTGGTGGGGACAGACAAAAATATACATGGCACACGCCAATTAAATTTCTGCGAGGGCACCGACAACTCTATGGGGTTATTAATACACAAGCGAATGTTCCAATACTTTTGGGCCACCATAATATTAAGTTGCACGCACGCCCCTCACCCCCCAATACTTTTGGAGCTCACTGTATATATACACACACTGAGTATAGCAAACATTAGGAACACCAACCTGATTGAGTTTCACACACCCCTACCCATCGGGGAATGGATTCTACAAGGTGTTGAAAGCCTTCCACAGGGATGCTGGCCCATCTTGACTCCAATGCTTTCCACAGTTGGGTCAAGTTCGCAGCATGTCCTTTGGGTGGTGGACCATTCTTGATACACATGGGAAACTGTTGAGCACAAACCAGTGCGCCTGGCACAGACTACCATACCCTGTTCAAAAGCACTTCAATATTTTGTCTTGCCCATTCACCTTCTGAATGGCACACATACATAGTCCATGTTCCAGTCTCCTCCCCTTCATCTACATTGACTGAAGTGGATTTAACAAGTGACATCAATAAGGGATCAAAGCTTTCACATGGTCAGTCAGTCATGGAAATACCAGGTGTTCTTAATGTCCTGTATACTTAGTGTATATACATATTTTAAAACGATTGAAACTCAGCCAGCATTTCGAAGTATATCACCCAAACCTGGTTCACGCCAGAGACACCAAATCATCGTTGACATGATCAGGCAATCCTATCCACAAACATACTTTAGAAGAGCTGAAGAAAATCTATTTTTCATCAAAGAAAATGTTCATCTAGTATTTAGCATCAAGATCATTTATTCCATTACCCATTAGGGGCATGCATCTTTCCCTTTCAAGACAATTCGATCTAGATACACGGGCCAAGGTAGGCTTTAATTTGAAACGATGAGGTGCGATTCTGTTTGACTAGAGGAACGAACCCATGAGATTTCGTTCGATGCGAATAAATGCGCTAACATTTGTTGCAAAAATATAAACATTCTAAAGAAAAGATAAAAAGAAAATCTTTCAGAGTGAAGTTCTCTTCTCCTCCCGACCGCGTTGACCATGTAGCGCAGCTCTCAAAAGTGATTGCTGTCCTTGTTATGAAATCATCAACTTTACCCTGAATCAAAAAAAAAAAGACTAAATAAACAGTGTTTAAAGCAAAACTACTAAAACTATTGCTGATGGTGAACCTGAAGAATCAAAACAAAATTTTAAATGGATGTAAGCCCAGATCAGCAGGTTGCCAAATATGTTGTCTCCGGTAGCATACTTTCATTCCGGTAAAACAGCATTTTCAACAGTGCATGATGACAATTACATTGGTTCACACCAAGCATCTGCACAGACGGGGCTCTCTACCTGAGCAGAGCACATGCCACTTCGCCTTTCCATTCTTCAAAATGCCTTATTCGGTGGTAGTTAAAAATCAGGAATAGTCCTACCGCCAGTTGGTCAGCACGCTCTGTGCAGAGTTGTACTGCCCCGACGCATGCTACATTTGGGTTCTCAGAATGATGCACTCATATCTTAAATAATTTTACCAGATTCCAATTCGTATCTGAATTGTTATACCCTTATTGCCTGCCAATGGTTTAAAGCTCATCTTTAGCACAAAGATAATCTTGTGTTTTTGGGAAACTCACCCGCGGGTAATTACAGCAACATTTGAATGGTTTGTCACCAAAACGTGAATGAAACGTACCTCCTCCGCCACCTCTTCCTCCTCCTGCACCGCCACCCCTCTGCGTGAACTCGGCTCTTCGGGTGGCAAAAGACACTTTGAGGGGTTTCCCTTGGAATTCTTTGCCTAGAAGAAAATTAGACATGGATGAGAATGTAACAGAAGAACTGAACACAGCATAAGAGCATGGGAATATAGAGTACACCCTTACCGTCAAACCACTCAATGGCTGCTTTGGCGGAAGGTGGATCATCAAATGAGACCGTGGCCTCTCCTTTCAGTCTTCCCGTAGCCTTGTCAGAGTACAGGTTGATCATGGGCAGGCCAGTCTTCTTGTTCAACTATCAAGACAGGACACAAAGATTAAACACTAGGACACATACATCTGGGTTGCCATTAAGACTGGGAATTGCCAGGGAACTCACGATAAGTTATCACGACACTTAGGTGCCAACACATTATTATCGCAATTATCACGATTCTATATGTATTGCGATTCGATACTGGGATTTTATTGCGATTTCATGTTCCAAACATGTTGCTCACTATAGGTTTGCTGGAGAGAACATTTATTTTGTTAAGACACGGAAATAAAAGCGCTGAAAACATGTTTGCTCACTAATAAGATGGATTTCTTTTGGCCGCAGGTACAGCAGACTAGCGCTAGCTAATGCTACCTAGCAACAGACCAAAAGTTTGAGTCAAAGTATCGATATAAGATTGCAGACCTGCCAACATTTGTTTTGCACAAAATTATCCAGAGATATTTTGGACAGTCACCTAATCTAATCAAATAACTCATCATAAACCTTTTGTCAATAGGGAGGCGCTATTTTCACTTTGTAAAAAATCGTGCCCAAATTAAACTGCCTCGTACTCTATTCTTGCTCGTACAATATGCATATTATTATTACTTGAATAAGCATGCCCCATTCAAGAAATTTAGAACCAGGAACAGATATAGCCCTTGGTTCTCTCCTGACCTGACTGCCCTTAACCAACAGAAAAACATCCTATGGCGTTCTGCATTAGCATCGAACAGCCCCCGTGATATGCAACTTTTCAGGGAAGCCAGAAACCAATATACACAGGCAGTTAGAACAGCCAAGGCTAGCTTTTTCAAGCAGAAATTTGCTTCCTGCAACACAAATTCAAAAAAGTTCTGGGACACCGTAAAGTCCATGGAGAATAAGAACACCTCCTCCCAGCTTCCAACCGCTCTGAAGATAGGAAACACTGTCACCACCGACAAATCCACTATAATTGAGAATTTCAATAAGCATTTTTCCACGGCTGGCCATGCTTTCCATCTGGCTGCCCCTACCCCGGACAACAGCACTGCCCTCCCCTCTGCTACTCGCCCAAGCTTCCCCCATTTCTCTTTCTCCCAAATACAGTCAGCTGATGTCCTAAATGAGCTGCAAAATCTGGACCCTTACAAATCAGCCGGGCTAGATAATCTGGACCCTTTCTTTCTAAAACTATCTGCTGAAATTGTTGCCACCCCTATTACTAGCCTCTTCAACCTCTCTTTCGTGTCGTCCGAGATCCCCAAAGATTGGAAAGCAGCTGCGGTTATCCCCCTCTTCAAAGGGGGGGACACCCTTGACCCTAACTGCTACAGACCTATATCTATCCTACCCTGCCTTTCTAAGGTCTTCGAAAGCCAAGTCAACAAACAGATTACCGACCATTTCGAATCCCACCACACCTTCTCCGCTATGCAATCTGGTTTCAGAGCTGGTCATGGGTGCACCTCAGCCACGCTCAAGGTCATAAACGACATCGTAACCGCCATCGATAGGAAACAATACTGTGCAGCCGTATTCATTGACCTGGCCAAGGCTTTTGACTCTGTCAATCACCACATCCTCATTGGCAGACTCGACAGCCTTGGTTTCTCTAATGATTGCCTCGCCTGGTTCACCAACTACTTCTCTGATCGAGTTCAGTGTGTCAAATCGGAGGGTCTGTTGTCCGGGCCTCTGGCAGTCTCTATGGGGGTGCCACAGGGTTCAATTCTTGGACCGACTCTCTTCTCTGTATACATCAATGATGTCGCTCTTGCTGCTGGTGATTCTCTGATCCACCTCTACGCAGACGACACTATTCTGTATACTTCTGGCCCTTCTTTTGACACTGTGTTAACAACTCTCCAGGCGAGCTTCAATGCCATACAACTCTCCTTCCGTGGCCTCCAACTGCTCTTAAATACAAGTAAAACCAAATGCATGCTCTTCAACCGATCGCTGCCTGCCCCTGCCCGCCTGTCCAACATCACTACTTTGGACGGTTCTGACTTAGAATATGTGGACAACTACAAATACCTAGGTGTCTGGTTAGACTGTAAACTCTCCTTCCAGACTCACATCAAACATCTCCAATCCAAAGTCAAATCTAGAATTGGCTTCCTATTCCGCAACAAAGCATCCTTTACTCATGCTGCCAAACATACCCTTGTAAAACTGACCATCCTACCAATCCTCGACTTCGGTGATGTCATTTACAAAATAGCCTCCAAAACCCTACTCAATAAATTGGATGCAGTCTATCACAGTGCCATCCGTTTTGTCACCAAAGCCCCATATACTACCCACCACTGCGACCTGTACACTCTCGTTGGCTGGCCCTCGCTTCATACTCGTCGCCAAACCCACTGGTTCCAGGTCATCTACAAGACCCTGCTAGGTAAAGTCCCCCCTTATCTCTGCTCGCTGGTCACCATAGCAGCACCTATCTGTAGCACGCGCTCCAGCAGGTATATCTCTCTAGTCACCCCCAAAACCAATTCTTCCTTTGGACGCCTCTCCTTCCAGTTCTCTGCTGCCAATGACTGGAACGAACTACAAAAATCTCTGAAATTGGAAACACCTATCTCCCTCACTAGCTTTAAGCACCAGCTGTCAGAGCAGCTCATAGATTACTGCACCTGTACATAACCCATCTACAATTTAGCCCAAACAACTACCTCTTTACCTACTGTATTTATTTTATTAATTTATTTTGCTCCTTTGCACCCCATTATTTTCTGTCTCTACTTTGCACTTTCTTCCGCTGCAAACCAACCATTCCAGGTTTTTTTTTTAGTTTTATTTTACTTGCTGTGTTGTATTCAGTTCACCTCCATGGCCTTTTATATTTTTATTTATTTATTTTATTTATTTATACATATATTTGTTTGCCTTCACCTCCCTTATCTCACCTCACTTGCTCACATTGTATATAGACTTATTTTTTTTTCACTGTATTATTGACTATATGTTTGTTTTACTCCATGTGTAACTATGTGTTGTTGTATGTGTCGAACTGCTTTGCTTTATCTTGGCCAGGTCGCAATTGTAAATGAGAACGTGTTCTCAATTTGCCTACCTGGTTAAATAAAGGTTAAATAAAAAAATAATAAATAAAAAACTATTGGATAGAAAACACTCAAGTTTCTAAAACCGTTTGAATTATATCTGTGAGTAAAACAGAACTCATTTTGCAGCAAACTTCCTGTCAGGAAGTGAAAAATCTGAAATCGTGGCTCTGTTCCAGGGCCTTCCTATTCATTTGCTTGAAATCTATGGATATACATGCACTTCATACGCCTTCCACTAGATGTCAACAGGCAGTGGGAGGTGGAATGGGGTGTCTAGCTTGATCTGAGGTCGAACAAGAGCTCTTGGAATGACGTGACCACAATTTCCTTTGTCAAGCAAGGCGCAGGCAGGAAGGACATCGCCATTGGCTTCTGAATAGCGTTCGGTATAGACGTCTAATAACTCCGGCTTTGATTTTATTTGATACATGTGATAATATCATCGCAAAGTATGTTTTTTCAATATAGTTTTATCAGATTATTGAACGTTTATCGGGAGTTTTGGCATTTTCCGTTCTCTGCGTTTGGCGAAGATGGACATCTTTGCGCCACATGGCTTGCTATGGTTGCTAATTCGACAGGCGAAGAGGACATTCTAAAACCAAACAACAATTTATTCTGGACAAAGGACTCCTTGTACAAGATTCTGATGGAAGCTCAGCAAAAGTAGGAACCATTTATGATGTTATTTCGTATTTCTGTGGAAAATGTTTAGTTTCATTATTCAGCGTTTTGGCGGGCGCTGTCTCGCTATAACGTAAGCTGTATGTCGTACTAAAGTTATTTTTAAAAATCTAACACAGCGGTTGCATTAAGAACTAGTGTATCTTCCATTTGCTGTACAACATGTATTTTTTAGTAAAGTTTATGATGAGTTATTTGATTAGATTAGGTGACTGTCCAAAATATCTCTGGATAATTTTGTGCATTTTGACTACGTATTCACATTGTAAAACCACGATTTGTACCGCTAAATATGCACATTTTCGAACAAAACATGTATGTATTGTGTAACATGATGTTATAGGACTGTCATCTGATGAAGTTTGTCAAGGTTAGTGAATCATTTTATATCTTTTGCTGTTTTTTTGCGATCGCTACCTTTGCGGTGAATGAATGCGGTTGTGTGGTTGGCTATTGTGGTAAGCTGTAAAACACTTAAAAACACTTAAAAAATCTGAAATATTGGCTGGATTCACAAGATGTTTATCTTTCATTTGCTGTACACCATGTATTTTTCATAAATGTTTTATGATGAGTATTTAGGTATTTCACGTTGCTCTCTAATTATTCTGGCTGCTTTGGTGATATTTTTTTATGGTAGCTGCAAAGTAAAACTATGAGTTATACCTCAAATATGCACATTTTCAAACAAAACATAGATTTATTGTATAACATGTTATAAGACTGTCATCTGATGAAGTTGTTTCTTGGTTAGTGACTAATTATCTCCCTATTTGGTCGGTTTTGTGATAGGTAGCTATGCGGGGGGGGAAAAATTGTGAAAATATGCGGTTGAGTCTTTTGCTATTGTGGTTAGCTAATAGAAATACATAGTGTTTTCGCTGTAAAACATTTTTAAAATCGGAAATGATGGCTGGATTCACAAGATGTGTATCTTTCATTTGGTGTCTTGGACTTGTGATTTCATGATATTTATATGCTAGTATTTACTTGTGGCGCTATGCTAGTCAGCTTTTTTACTGATGAGGATGCTCCCGTATCCGGGATGGTGACCAAGTATAAGTTAATAACGATGTTGGCGTTAGACTGCCTCAGTAGGAATGGTAAGTTAGACTAATGGGTACTTGGTAATTGGCTGCTATTCAGTAGGTCACTAGATATACATTCAAATGTTTTTTATGGGGGGGGGGGGGGGGGTAAGTCAACTTCCCCCTCAGGAAGTTAGTTTTTCAAAAATGCTAAATGCACCAACTGCCATTTCCTGAAATCTAGTTTTAAATTATTTCACACAATGTAGCCAAAACTGAAGTATTGTGTTAGACCCTAAATGAAATTGAGGTGTTCTCAATGACTCACAGTTTAAGTTAAATGTAGGGGTAATGATTATTCTAATTAAATAGGTGTCTTTATGTGGCTAGTCTAGTAAAAATAGAAGCCTATTTTAGGGTTGTTTTTTTGTACCAGCGTACTTTGACCTCAAATTGCGTGCGCGGTATGCAAAACGTGTGCAGGTTGGCAGGTCTGATATGCCGCTCCCCGTCACTAGTAGCCACACAAGTGGACAGGGAGACGCATTCCCCGTCCAGAAACAATCCCTACATCCTAGCCACTTAGATGAAATATCTAGGCCCTATGGGGAAGGGGCTAAGGGGTTGCCAATCCTTACCTTAATAATCCCAATTTGTTTGAAGTAGTTGCCCACTTCATCACTTGTGACATCTTCTCCCAGTCCCTGGACGAAGATGGTGTTGTTGTCAGAGTTGTCCTCCCCACCGCTGCCGCTACCTTGGCTACCGCCGCTACCTCCAGCTGGGGACAAACACCGAGGTACTACTCAGCAGATGCATCACTTGAACCAGCCTGTTGTTCTGTGGCATTTGCTTGCGAGAGACTAGAGGTCAGCGTTAGGCTGGCATGATTGCAGGGATAGTCAAACCCTAGATTGCTTCTTGTTACCCTGAAATTCAAACGAGCATGTGCAACTCACTTGGTTCATCCCTTGAGCCGAAGTCTCGAGGACCTGAAATACAACAAAGAGGAAAGGTGGGGAAAGCCATGAGAACCTGCACTTTGTACACTACACAACTTTATTCAACATCCATACAAGAAATCATCAACTCTACCAATAGTGTATGCACCAGGCTACGTTAACATTTAGAATAAGGCAGTTTTTACAGCTTTCTGCTGCAGTGTTGCGACATTCATATAAAATCGCTCAACACCTTGCAACACGGGCAGAAATGATTGAGTTTAGAAGATAAATAAAAAAATAGAAAGAACTCTCCAGTTCCTAGCCAGTTTCATCCTTCGCCACAGCACACTTCACATCCTTTGTCATTTACATTCAACCTTGTCCTCATGCAACAATACCATTATGTATAAACTTCAGGCTTCTTGTGCTAAAATATCTAAAAGAGCAATTATGAGAAATCCCCCTCCCTAAGAACAATAGGCGGAGGTCTGAGGTTCTGACAAGAAAAAGGTGACATTCAGTTTGTTCTGCTTTCTTTCCTACTCCCTACTCCTAAATCAACCTTTTTCCTCCCCAACCGAGACAGTTCTGATGCTCGTCACTTACCACCGAAATTTTTGTAGCCACCACGGTCACCACCTCTGCAGAGGAAAAATTGTAGATATGATGGGTTTCCTTTGTCACAACAGAGCTCAAAGCTCCCCTACATCCCCATCAGTATGCACTCCTGCCATGGTGTGCGACTATCGTGGAAATGCTCTTCCCACTCACATGGGAAAGTGTTATGTCTGGGATGTTTTAAGATCAAAAATGGACAAAACTGGACAGAATGCCCACTATATACACAGGTAGGTTCTGATGAGTGAAGAGGCACTGATGGCTAATGTGTAAATTTAGATTGCTACAAGACCAGATTAGCTTAGAGTATTCAATTGGATAAAGTTTTTGGATAAAAAAAAAAGTCCATTTAAAAAGTACTGATAGCTCGAAATGGTTTGAATAGCTGCGGCACTCGACAAGTCGAGTGTTCTTCCATTGAGTGCTTATATATGAGCTCCATTAGCTGAGGTCCAAGTTTAATTTCATTCACTGAAACCTGTAGTATAAAATGTAGATCCAAAGTTAACACAATACAAATGTCTCCATGTCAAATATACAACACTTGAATGAAACCTGTTGATGTACAGCAGCTTACAATGTTCCTTGGGTCTAACTTGTGAAAATCAGGTCACTTCAAGAACAGATCATTCTGGGGGCATTGTTTAAGGCGCTCATGAGGCGGTTCTCAAAGCAAAAAAAGGGGGGGGGGGGGGGGCAAAATAATCCTCATTCCAGCTAGAATATAGTCTTAACTTTGCACAGAGAGTTTTCAATAGCGAAAAGCATCCATAATAACAGCCAGCAGGATTCGTAGCACGTTTGATATACATGTGCAGAAGCATTACAACTCTCCTCTGATGTCTATTACTTGTCAGGAACCATGTAAAATGAAATCTCGATGGTCAGAAATGTTGAGAATGTGACAGCACTGCGGCAGAACTACTGTACTCGTTATTCAATGCCATTACCAAAGTGGTTGTTAAAAGCTTCCAATTACAAATGTCTCAATTACAAATGATAGCCAAGGATAAGAAAAGTAAATCTTGATAAAATAATGGTTTAGGCTACAAGTCTTCTACACTGAAAGCTACTTGGCCAAGATCTATAATTGCTTGTCAAATACAAAAAGTTTCCAGAACTGCCATTGTAGATAGATTGCAATATGAACTGATGACTGGCAAGCGACAAAGTCCTGACTATTATATTCAACAGCCTTGTTAATGAAGATGTACAAAAGCTGGGGTCTACAGGATCCTTGGCTGGTGAAGTGACTCAACCCTCAACACCCTATCTAGTTCATAAAGGGGGTCAGGTGAACAGTGTCACCTTAACTCCTTGCACCACAGGAGTCAGTAGCAGACACCCCACCATGTCATCTGTCCCACAAGCCATTTGAGCTTCACATTCATTGAAATTTGCTAGCAAGGCCATAATCAGCCAGAATGTTGCATGCATATTTATGATTGAGATGGAACACAGGTTATATCCTCACAAGTCACTTAAACCACATAAATACAATTCTAATTCTATGAGTGAAGCCTCAAGGTGAAACATATAGCACATCTAGGGCTGGGCGATATCGAACTAATGTTTAAGCGCGATGTTCCAAATTCTGTATCGCAAGATAAGGTTTTTATTTTTGGTTAGTTTTTATGAGCGTTGTCTTCTGGTCTCGTCTCCTTCACTCCTTCCCACACAGAAACCAAGCCCCTCAACCTGCCACTCACAACAAGACATACTATTCAGTGAATTAGGAAAGTATTCAGACTCCTTCCCATTTCATTACAGTCCTTTTCTAAAATTGATAAAATTATTTTCCAATCAATCTACACACAATACCCCATAATGACAAAGCGAAAACAGGTTTTTAGAAATGTATTAAAAATAAACAGAAATACCTTTACATAAGTAATTCAGAACCTTTGCTACGAGGCTCGAAATTGATCTCAGGTGTATCCTGTTTCCATTGATCATCCTTGAGATGTTTCTACAACTTCATAGGAGTCCACCTGTGGTAAATTCAATTGATTGGACATGATTTGGAAAGGCACGGACACACGTCTATATACGGTCCCGGAGTGGACAGTGCATGTCAGAGCAAAAACCAAGGAACGAGGTCAAAGGAATTGTCCGTAGAGCTTCGACACAGGATTGTGTTGAGGCGCAGATCTTGGGAAGTGTACCAACAAAAAAATGTCTGCTGCATTGAAGGTCCCCAAGAACACAGCGGCCTCCATCAGTCTTAAATGGAAGAAGTTTGGAACCACCAACACTTCCTAGAGCTGGACGCCCAGCCAAACTGAGCAATCAGGGGAGAAGGGCCTTGGTCAGGGAGGTGACCAAGAACCCAAGTCACTCTGACAGAGCTCCAGAGTTCCTCTGTGGCGATGGGAGAACCTTCCACAAGAACAACCATCTCTGCAGCACTCCACCAATCAGGGCTTTATGGTAGAGTGGCCAGACAGAAGTCACATGATAGCCCACTTGGAGTTAGCCAAAAGGCACCTAAACGACTCTCGAACCATGAGAAACTCTTTGGCCTGAATGCCAAGAATCACACCTGGAAGAAACCTGGCACCATCCCTAAGGTGAAGCATGGTGGTGGCCGCATCCTGCTGTGGGGATATTTTTCAGCAGCAGGGACTGGGAGACTAGTCTGGATCGAGCGAAATATGAACGGAGCAAAGTACAGAGAGATCCTTGATGAAAACCTGCTCTAGAGCGCTCAGGACCTCAGACTGGGACAAAGGTTCACCTTCCAACAGGACAACGACCATAATCACACAGTCAAGACAATGCAGGAGTGGCTTCGGGACAAGTCTGAATGTCCTTGAGTGGCCCAGCCAGATCACGGACTTGAACCTGATCGAACATCTCTGGAGAGACCTGACAGAGATTGAGAGGATCTGCAGAGAAGAATGGGAGAAAGTCCCCAAATAGAGGTGTGACAATCTTGTAGCGCCATACCCATGAAGACGCGAGGCTGAAAATCGCTGCGAAACGTGCTTCAATAAAGTACTGAGTAAAAGGTCTGAATACGTCTTTTTACACACACACATATGCAAACATTTCTAAACACCTGTTTCTGCTTTGTCATTATGGGTTAGTGTGTGTAGGAAAAACTATTTAAATCAGTTTTAGAATAAGGCTGTAACTGTGTGAAAATTTAAGGGGTCTGAAAATGTTGTATATGCAATGCATTTGGAAAGTTGTGGACACGCGCTCAAATTAGTGGCTTTGGCTATAATTTTTAAAAGATTGAGCACACAGCCGCCATAGACGACCATCGGCAGAAGAACGGCCTTACTGAAGAGCTATGACTTTCAACATGGCACTGTCATTGGATGCCACCTTTCCAACAAGTTAGTTCTTAAGATTTCTGCCCTGCCAACTGTAAGTGTTGTTACTGTGAAGTGGAAGCGTCAAAGAGCAACAAAGGCTCAGCAGCAAAGTGGTAGACCACATAAGCTCACAGAACGGGACCACCGAGTGCTTTAGTGCCTAAAATAGTTTGTCCCCGGTTGCAACACTCACTTCGGAGTTCCAAACTGACTCTGGAAGCAACATCAGCACAAGAACTGTTTGTCGGGAGCTTCATGAAATGAGTTTCCATGGCCCCCCCAAAAAACGCACACAAACCTAAGATCACCATGAGCAATTCCAAGCAAGCTGCTCAAGTTGTGTAAAGCTCCCCGCCATTGGACTCCGGAGCAGTGGAAACGCGTTCTCTGGGGTGATGAATCACGCTTCACCATCTGGCATATCCGACAGACGATTTCGGGTTGGGCAGATGCCAGGAGAACACGACCTGCCCCAATGGCATAGTGCCACTGTAAAGCTTGGTGGAGGAGGAATAAGGGTCTGGGCTGTTTTTAATGGTTCGGCCCCTTAGTTTCAGTGAAGGGAATCTTAACGTTATAACTTACAATGACTTTCTAGACAATTCTGTGCTTCCAACTTTGTGGCAACAGTTTGGGGAAGCCCTTTTCCTGTTTCAGCATGACAATGCCCCCAGGCACAAAGCGAGGTCCATACAGAAATGGTTTGTCGACATTGTTGTGGAAGAAATTGACGTGCCTGCACAGAGCCCTGACTTCAACCCCATTGAACACCATTGGGATGAATTGGAACGCCGACTACCCGACCTCACTAATGCTGTTGTGGCTGAATGGAAACAAGTCGCCGCAGCAATGTTCCAACATCTAGTGGAAATCCTTCCCAGAAGAGTGGAGGCTGTTATAGCAGCTAGGGGGGGGGGGGGGGAAAACACACACGACATACTCCATATTAATGACCATGATTTTAGAATGAGATGTTTGGCCATTTAGTGTAACTTCGTCCTCTGACAAGCAGTTTAAACTAATTGCATTGGATGTTGTCTAACAGAATTTCATATAGACTAACGCTTACATTATTTTACAGTAATAGACAAGAACTTAGCCTTTCTAACAATAACCTTATGTCTCAACTCCCAAAATGTAGAACAGAGCAGACCCTACTAAAACGAGAGTATCAACATGTGGAGTAACATGAATGCTCAGTTTGACGCGTGCGGCACCATGTACCGCTAGCATAATTTTAGCCACAGACTTACTGTATGTGCTAGCTGACTGGTCTGTTTCATAAATGCTCAATGAGCATAACAAGACGCATTTACAGTTGAAGTCGGAAGTTTATAGACCTTATCCAAATACATTTAAACTCAGTTTCACAATTCCTGACATTTAATCCTAGTAAAAATCCCTAACTTGGGTCAGTTAGGATCACCACATTACTTTAAGAATGTGAAATGTCAGAATAGTGGAATGATTTATTTCAGCTTTTATTTCTTTCATCACATTCCCAGTGGGTCAGAAGTTTACATACACTCAATTAGTATTTGGTAGCATTGCCTTTAAATTGTTTAACTTGGTCAAACGTTTCAGGTAGTCTTCCACAAGATTCCCACAATAAGTTTGGTGAATTTTGGCCCATTCCTCCTGACAGAGCAGGGGTAACTGAGTCAGGTTTGTAGGCCTTCCTGCTCTCTCACACACACACTTATTCAGTTCTGCCCACTAATTTTCTTTAGGATTGAGGTCAGGGCAACTTTGGAAGTATGCTTGGGGTCCTTGTCCATTTGGAAGACCCAATTGTGACCAAGCTTTAACTTCCTGACAGATGTCTTGAGATGTTGCTTCAATATATCCACATAATTTTCCTACCTCATGATGCCATCTATTTTGTGAAGTGCACCAGTCCCCTCTGCAGCAAAGCACCCCCACAACATGATGCTGCCATCCCCGTGCTTCATGGATGGGATGGTGTTCTTCGGCTTGCAAAACTCTCCCCTTTTTCCTCCAAACATAACATTGGTCATTATAGCTAAACAGTTCTTTTTCCTTGCTGAGCAGCCTTTCAGGTTATGTCAATATAGGACTTGTTTTACTGTGGATATAGATACTTTTGTATCCGTTTCCTCCAGCATCTTCACAAGGTCCTTTGCTGTTGTTCTGGGATTGATTTACACTTGTCGCACCAAAGTACATTCATCTCTAGGAGACAGAATGCGTCTCCTTCCTGAGAGCTATGACGGCTGCGTGGTTCCATGGTGTTTATACTTGTGTGCTATTGTTTGTACAGATGAAAGTGGTACCTTCAGGCGTTTGGTAATTGCTCCCAAAGATGAACCAGACTTCTGGAGGTCCACAATTTTTTTCTGAGGTCTTGGCTGATTTATTTTGATTTCCCCATGATGTCAAACAAAGGAGGCACTAAGTTTGAAGGTAGGCCTTGAAATACATCCACACCTACAATTGACGTCAATTAGCCTTTCAGAAGCTTCTAAAGCCATGACATCATTTTCTGGAATTTTCCAAGCTGTTTAAAGGCACAGTCAACTTAGTGTATGTAAACTTCTGACCCACTGGAATTGTGATATAGTGAATTATAAGTGAAATAATCTGTAAACAATTGTTGGAAAAATGACTTGTGCCATGCACAAAGTAGCTATTCTAACCGACTTGCCAACTATAGTTTGTTAACGTCTTATGGCTGCAGGGGCAGTATTGAGTAGCTTGGATGAAAGGTGCACAGAGGGGCCCAGAGTAAACGGCCTGCTCCTCAGTCATAGTTGCTACTATATGCATATTATTATTAGTATTGGATAGAAAACACTCTGAAGTTTCTAAAACTGTTTGAATTATGTCTGTGAGTATAACAGAACTCATGGCAGGCAAAAACCTGAGAAGTTCCACTTCCTGTTTGGATTCTTTCTGAGGTGGCAGATTTTCAACCAAGCTCTCATTGAAATTACAGCGAGATATTGATGAGTTTTCACTTCCTACGGCTTCCACTAGATGTCAACAGTCAATAAAACTTTGTCTGATGACTAATGTGAAGGGGGGCCGAAGGAGACAGGAATTCACCACTGCCACGAGCTGACCATGCTTTGACCACGCGCGTTCACGTGATAGGCAGCTTCGTTCCATCGCTCAACTGAAGTCAATCTAATTCTCCGGTTGGAACGTTATTCAAGATGTTAACAACATTCTAAAGATTGATTCAATACATCGTTTGACATGTTTCTACTGACTGTTATGGAACTTGTGGACATTGTCACGTTATAGTGGACGCGCATTGTGACTTTGGAATTGTTTACCAAACGCGCTAACCAAAGTAGCTAATTGGACATAAATAACGGACATTATCGAACAAATCAAGCATTTATTGTGGACCTGGGATTCCTAGGACTGCATTCTGATGAAGTTCATCAAAGGAAACATTTATCATGTATTTTCTGGTTTCTGTTGACTCCAACATGGCGGCTAATTTGGCTATTGTTCTGAGCGACGTCTCAGATTATTGCATGATTTGCTTTTTCCGTAAAGTTTTTCTGAAATCTGACACCGCGTTTGCATTAAGGAGAGGTATATCTATAATTCCATGTGTATAACTTGTATTATCATCTACATTTCTGATGAGTATTTCTGTTGAAACGATGTGGCTATGCAAAATCACTTGATGTTTTTGGAACTAGTGAATGTAACGCGCCAATGTAAACTCATATTTTTTTATTTGAATATGAACTTATACAAAACATGCATGTATTGTGTAACATGAAGTCCTATGAGTGTCATCTGATGAAGATCAAAGGTTAGTGATTAATTTTCTCTATTTCTGCTTTTTGTGACTGCTATATTTCGCTGGAAAAATGGCTGTGCTTATTGTGGTTTGGTGGTGACCTAACATAATCGTTTGTAGTGCTTTCGCTGAAAAGCATATTTGAAATCGGACACTTGTGGGATTAACAACAAGATTACCTTTAAAATGATATAAGACACATGTATGTTTGAGGAATTTTAATTATGAGATTTGTTTGAATTTGGCGCCCTGCACTTTATCTGGCTGCTGTCATATCGATCCCGGTAGCATGATTGCAGCCATAAGAAGTTAACAAGAAATATGTGGAGTGATTGAAAAATGAGTTTTAATGATTCAAACCTAAGTGTATGTAAACTTCCGACTTCAACTGTATATAAAAGGAATTGTCAACTCGTTCTCATTCTGAGAAATAAGCATCTTATCCAGGTAGGCCACTTGATTTCAATATTTAAACTAGGTGAACTGGCAGGCTGTTCCAAGAGTTGGAGATGGACAAGCGGGTCTATTAATAACAGTTCTACCTTGTTAGCAAGCAAATAGATCTTGAAATAAAAAAGATCCCCTGGCTACTCACTAGCACATGGGCTTGTGCTTGAGAAATTGAGCCCTGTGTTCATTTTCTATGCCTGCTTCAAGACGTTGGTCATTATTAGTGGATGTTCATGGTTAAAAAAAAATATATATATTTTATTTTATTTTTTTAATCATTTTTCCATACAAACTTGAAAGCCAGAAATCTGTGTATTGCAAAAAAGCGGGTGAAACTATTTTGATAAAATAATGGTTCTTATGGTTGTGGAAGGCTTATATTTAGCCTAGGTATAATTTTACAAGCCCTGAATTCATTAGATTATTCCTGACCATTTGAAATGCAGTGTGTTGACCTTTAAATGTGCAACAAAGCGTAGAGAACTTTTCAAAAATCGAGATATCGTTAATCGTCCATGAGTGAGAAAAAATAAAATCGAAATATGACTTTAGGCCATATCGCTCAGCCCTAAGCACATCCCAGGTGGACATTGATGTGTGTGGGGGGGGGGGGGGGGGGGGGGGCTATAGCAGGATGGGGTAGGGGGTGACATGGTATTAGTCCATGTGGATGAGGAGTGGTGTGATGGATCAGAATGGGTTATATCATGCATTGCGTTGGAAGGAACATCTACCTGGCATGGGTGTTGCAGAAGTACCTTGCGGGTGGTCACGCTCTGGAACTTACCCAATACCGGATGGAGGGCCGTCTCTTCCACCCCTGTCGTATCCCCCGCGCTCGTACCCACCACGCCCTCGGCCTCTATACCCGTCAGAAGAGCCCCTGTCTGAGCCCCCATCATCTCCACCATACCTCCTGCCTTGACCGCCTTCACCTGGGGCAAAACACAGGCACACAAGCCCTTTGAGTTATGTGGTGTTGTCTTTCTTTGCGCACGTTTGTATTTCCGGTTATATATATATATATATATATGAATGGCACTTTGTTTTATATATATATGAGACTTTTCTGCAATAAAAGTTTTTTTTCTTTTCTTTAATGGGTGGCATTCAGACATCTTAAACAGTCCAGTCTGACCGATCAACCTTGGCCATAAATTGCTGATCCTCCAAATCATAATAAAACAAGGTATGCAGACCTTTGCAGGCCATTTGATCAAGAAAAATCATTGCCATGTAATATATACAGTGCATAGGGAAAGCATTAAGATCCCTCGACTTTCCACATTGTCACGTTACAGCCGTATTCTAAAATGTATTACATTTGTCCCGCCCCTCAATCGACACACAAAACCCCATAAAGACAAAGCAAAAAAACAGGTTAGGACCTTTTTGCAAATTATTTGAAAATAAAAACCTAAAATATAACATTTACTTAAGTATTCAGAAACTTTACTCAGTACTTTGTTGAAGCACCTTTGGCAGTGATTACAGCCTCGAGTCTTCTTGGGTATGACGCAACAAGTTTAGCACACCTGTATTTGGGGAGTTTCTCCCATTCTTCTCTGCAGATCCTCTCAAGCTCTCAGGTTGGATGGGGAGCAACGCTGCACAGCTATTTTCAGGTCTCTCCAGAGATGTTCGATCAGGTTCAAGTCCGGGCACTGGCTGGGCCACTCAAGGACATTCAGAGACTTGTCCCGAAGCCACTCCTGCGTTGTCTTGGCTGTGTGATTAGGGTCGTTGTCCTGTTGGAAGGGGAACCGTCGCCCAGTCTTGATGTCATGAGCAGGTTTTCATCAAGGATCTCTCTGTACTTTGCTCCATTCATCTTTCCCTCAATCCAGACTAGTCTCCCAGTCACTGCTGCTGAAAAACATCCCCCACAGCATGATGCTGCCACCACCATGCTGCACCGTAGGGATGGTGCCAGGATTCCTCCAGATGTGATTCTTGGCATTCAGGCCAAAGAGTTCAATCTTTGTTTCATCAGACCAAAGAATCTTGTTTATATGGTTTGAGAATCCTTTAGGTGCCTTTTGACAAACTCCAAGTGGGCTGTCATGTGCCTTTTACTGAGTGGTGGCTTCTGTCTGGCCACTCTACCACAAAGGCCTGATTGGTAGAGTGCTGCAGAGATGGTTGTCCTTCTGGAAGGTTTTCCCATCGCCACTCTGGAGCTCTGTCAGAGTGACTTGGATTCTTGGTCACCTCCCTGACCAACGCCCTTCTCCCCCGATTGCTTAGTTTGGCCAGTCTTCCATTTAAGAATGATGGAGGCCACTGTGTTCTTGGGGACCTTCAATGCAGCAGACATTTATTGGTACCTTTCCCCAGATCTGTGCCGACACAATCCTGTCTCAGAGTTCTACGGACAATTCCTTTGACCTCATGGCTTGGTTTTTGCTCAGACATGCACTGTCAACTGCGGCACCTTACATAGACATGTGTGTGCCTTCCCAAATCATGTCCAATCAATTGAATTTACCACAGGTGGACTCCAGTCAAGTTGTAGAAACATCAAGGATGATCAATGGAAACAGGATGCACCCAATCTCAATTTCAAGTCTCATCATAAAGGGTCTGAATACTTTTGTAAATAAGGTATTTTATTTTTTGCAAAAATGTGTTATGGGGTATTGTGTGTAGACAGAGGAGATTTTTTTTAATTTTATCAATTTTAGAATAAGGTGTAACATAACAAAATGGGAAGGGGTCTAAATACCTTCCGAATGCACTGTAAATTGATAGAATAACTAACCTTCACTTCGACCTTTGTAGCCTCCTTGAGATTGTTCATAAGAGCCGCCACCGGCGGTGCCGCCATACGAACTTGGCTGACTGTATGACGACTTGTCAGCACCACTATATCGTGAGAAGTTTTCACAACAATTATTCCCGAGACACCAACAAAGACTTTAATAATGAACAAAACAGATTACTGAAAGGTAACATTTGCAATGAGATTAGTCCAGTAGAAAGGCAAAGTACATAACGGCAAGGAATACTGTGTTTATGTAGTGCCAGTGGCCTTACCCAGCAGCGGAATCCGAACCTTGTTGCCCATAGACATCATAGGGCGGCTGGCCATAGCTTGCCGCCTGTGTTTGGCCATAACCCTCTGCTGGAGAAACAAAAATGGAAATGTTATGTATTAAAAACAGCAACTTCTAGACCTCAAATAATTTCCCAAGACTCCAAAAATGTAACATACCAGACTGTCCATAGCCAGCATAACTCTGTCCACCAAATGAGCCACTTCCATTTCCTTGACCGTAGCCCTGCAATATGCATTTAATTGTCATTATCTGAACAAAAGTGGGATGAAATTAACATAGAAAATAGTTTCATACAACATTCAGTGAGAAATTGAGGGGCCACACATACCGGCCCACTCTGCTGAGCTGGAGGATAAGCTCCATAGCTGTGGGAGGGAGAGCTAAAGTTAGATATCTTAGAGATTCTCCTGAACTTTCGTATACTTCTTAGCCTGTAGTTCTGAAAGTAGCACTCACGAGCCAAAATTGGTGCCCGAAAATTGCATACTGTCTCACATGTGCGCACCACGTCAGTGCCCCCCCCGTGTCCCACCCCCCCTTACGCTGTGTCCACTGCGCCGTTGGGCCCGCCCAGCAACCTCATTGGATAACACTGGGCAGGCCTCAAATGAGAGGGGGAGAAGCTCATTGGCTAGATCTATAATTGCTTGGGGGCTCGCCCACTTTGGGGAAAATGGCATGGCACAGCTTCAAGAAAAGAGTTGCTTTCAACCTTGGGATTTCATGGCTAGTTGAGGTAAGAAAGTTATTCGGCTCATATGCATGTATGAACTACACATTGACATATCCAGCCCAAAGCGGGAGCAAAAAAAATAAAAAATAAACTTTTAGCCACCAAAGTACTGGAACATGTCTTTAATGCAACATCTACACCCCCCAAACAACCGATTTGGAAATGCATTTCTAATGAGCAACATCAGATGTCCACATATGGATGAGTTTGTTGCTAGAGCATTTAACATAACTTAGACTCCCGATGTCTCAAAGCTATTGGTTTGACTCAGTTGTGCATTGTTCTGGTTGCGGAAAACAACCCTGCCACAATATAGCTGGTTTCACCCAAAAAAACGTTTCCTGTCAAAGGCATATGTATAAATCTTTAGGAACTCTATTTACCAGATGTAAAGTGAAATGTCCCTTGCTATCAAATAAACATCTGAATCCAACTTTTGTCTGAACAGCACCATATTCCTGTAGATTTAGACAGTAGGCTGCCATAAGACAACACACCTAATGCTAGACATTCTACCACAAAATATACCACTGTATACACAGCAGGAATATAGTGTGGTTGGGACAAATTGTATTCAGACTTATATTTGATAGTGAGGGTCACATTTCACATCTGGTAAGTAGAGTTCCTTGAAATGTTATATATGCCTCTGGCAGGAAACGTTTTTGAATGTTGCCAGTTATATTCTGGTAGGGTTATTTTCCGTCGCCACCCACCAATACAATTCAGGGAGTTCAACCAATACAGACTCCCTATGTTGAGCCCCAAAGCTACCACAACTGGGGATGTACTATCAACTAGTTTACCCGTCAAAAACATATCCGATTAAATATTTAAAGTGATCAAGCATTGTGTGGATAATTGGAGAGTTTACACAAACTATTATGCAATTGCTTAAGTGGTAACTAAATATAAGTTCCATGGCAACTTGAAAGCGCCGAGTGGCTAATGTATTCATTGTGTTTTCACGTTACCTTTGAGCGCCAGGCTGACCGTAGCCCGAATCTGTGAACGAGAAGGATATGGGTGATTGGGTGGCAAAATTGCTACAATGTTCGCTAGCTGGTTAGCCAATGAGCCATCTAACTGTTAGCTAGGCATTGAACATGTCTCCTAATATGAATAGCAAAGATCGTACCAATAGGACGTAAACCTGTAACGTTAGCTAACTTATCTCGCTATATTACTTTAACTTATTTCGATATCAAGTAAACTTAGTTTGATAAGCTGTGACTTATATTAAATGTTGTTCCCATCTAATGTTATCATAAAGATAATGCATGTAAGTCAATACGAAATGCATATAAATACCCGGTGTAAATAGCAGGCCTTGGATAGCTGGCGTTAGCTAGCTAACTATCGTTGCTAATAATATGCGTGATACTCGTAGACTAGCTAGCTAACGTTAGCGTGCTAGTTAGCACCGTGCTAACAGGACCACGCTGCGCGACAAAAATGGCGGTCAATTCTCATCTAAAAAGGGAAACTAAACAAGAAAGATGGTTGAGCGAATCAAAATAAGTGTGATTTTACACAAAGCGGCAGACGTTATTTTCGAAAGGGTAATAAATTCGCCAACAAACTATGGCTGGTGTTCATTCTCTAATGGTCGCGCTTGAAAGCTTGTTAAACTAACGCTACTTTAACTAGCTAGCGTGCTAACTGAGCCAGCAGTCTCATTAAATGTTTTTTATTTTTAAATGTGACACATAAAATTCATATTGAACACATCGCATACACTTAGTTCACAATAAACTTACCAGAGGCCATTCTCCTCCGTTTATTTTTTTTTCTCGATGAATCACTTTTCAACAAATTAAAAACCCGGTAACAGCAGCGCACAGTCGCACATACACTGCGGCAATTGTGAACTCTAACCTACTGCTGGGATGAACCAACTTTTGAGTACATTTACATTTTTTCTTACGCATAATAATTTGAAACCAAGTAACCTTCAAAACATGTGTGTTGAACATTGTTAAGTTCGTATTGAATAAATGTGTCATAACTAGTGACACGGCACATGTTATACAGTAGTTTGCTAAAAATGAATACCCCTATTGTTAAATAATTGTGTGTTCCATGTAGAGCCGTTCTCTTCTTTCCCTTTGATTTCATCTTTAACAGCCCATTGCGTGGGAACGATCTAGCCCAAAGGTTTATACTATAACGCAGAATTCAAGGACTTAGCTAACTTCCCAAAATAGTCTGAAATAATTTAGTATTTTTCAGTAAGATGAAATTCAAATGGCCATTGTATCTTTGACTCAACAACCAAAAATAAATTAGTTTAGCTTTCTTTAAAGGGAAGTTCACTCATTTTTCATGTGGCCTTATATTCACCCTTTCTGTGCTTGTAGTTTATACCCAAACAGCTTTTTTTTTTTTTTTTATATTTTGTTTTGAGGTATGATTGATCCTGCTTTGTAGTATACCCCCTTGGTGGCCTTTTGTGGCTGTGATATATTTAAATTGAGACTAGTTGTGACCAGTTATTATGCCTGCTCATCTCTGGTAAAGGGTAGACAGCAGTCACATAGGGCCTCCATCCATCAAACATACTTTAATCCATCTGCTCTTCTTGCATCCATCCATCCTTCCATTTAATAATTGAAAATAACAATACCATTTCATTTTCTAAAATTTGATCAGATTAACAGGACATGAATAAACTTGACTATTTATTTAATATTTTTTATTCATTTTAAAAAGACATGCCAAGTTACATTCATTCAGTTGAGACACATATTACTTTATAAAATGGAATGTGGACAAAAAAGTAACAGGAATGGAATCTATGTCTTCACAGAACATGGTTTCTCTCCAATATTTTTTGAAAAATGTCAGTAAGTGAACAAAGGGATGCCAAATTTAAATGGGAGACAGTTATAAAGAGGTGGTAGAAAGTAAATCTCGACAAGTTTGAGCAGCATCCGTCACATTTAACATCACATAAGTGTGATTTTACCTAAGTCAGTTAAGAACAAATTCTTATTTTCAATGACGGCCTAGGAACAGTGGGTTAACTGCCTGTTCAGGGGCAGAACGACAGATTTGTACCTCGTCAGCTCGGGGATTTGAACTTGCAACCTTTCGGTTACTAGTCCAACACTCTAACCACTAGGCTACCCTGCCGAGTATTTAAGTACAGATATGCATATTATTTACTCATCCCCCCCTTCCAGGCTTACTTGTTTTTTCTATGTCAACCATTTGCATTTCCATCCGTTTTGTCACCAAAGCCCCATATACTACCCACCACTGCGACGGGTATGCTCTCGTTGGCTGGCCACTACATATTCGTCGCCAAACCCACTGGCTCCAGGTCATCTATAAATCTTTGTAAAGCCCCACCTTATCTCAGCATAGCAGCACCAGCCCCTAGCACGCGCTCCAGCAGGTATATTTCACTGGTCATCCCCAAAGCCAACACTTCCTTTGGCCGCCTTTCCTTCCAGTTCTCTAATGCCAATGACTGGAACGAATTGCAAAAATCACTGACGCTGATCTCCCTCTCTAACTTTAAACATCTGCTGTCAGAGCAGCTTACCGATCACTGTACCTGTACACAGCCAATCTGTAAATCGCACACCCAACTACCTCATCCCCATATTATTACTTGCACATCTATCACTCCAGTGTTAGTGATAAATTGTACTTGTAATTATTTCACCTCTATGGCCTATTTATTGCCTTACCCCCTTACTCTTCTACATTTTTACACACTGTACATAGATTTTTCTATTGTGTTATTGACTGTACGTTTGTGTAACTGTTGTTTTTGTCGCACTGCTTTGCTTTATCTTGGCCAGGTGGCAGTTGTAAATAAGAACTTGTTCTCAACCTGGCCTACCTGGTTAAATAAAGGTAAAATTTAAAAAAATATGTTTTTACATTTGCATCAGGTATACAAATTCTACAGGGAACCTAAAAATCATTTTCATTGATATTTAGAAAGGCAGTCTCATGGAAAATAAAAGCTAAGAATTTCTCCTCAATAGAGGGATTGACTACTTAATTACACCATGATTCTATTTTCATGCCTTGCTAAAGGTTACTGTGATTGATTAGAAATGTACAGTAACATCCTCATTGCATAAAAAGGCTAAATATCCCTTATCCAAATGCAAAAGGTAAACAAACACTAATATTTTCAGTGACTGATTTCAGAGACAAAAAGATCTCACTTTTTATTTCACAAATCAAAATATTTATAATGCATTCTGAATACCCAGATTAGGTCAACTTCCTAAAGAAAAGACTTGCACCGTATGAGTTTTGTATTTAAGCCCACCCCCCCCCCCCCACTTTGCACCGTACAATTATGTACAGCTACAATATATCATCTCACTCACGATGTCGACAAATGTGATACTACATTTGACACTGCCAAACTGATGGCCGACTGACATGAAATATCAAATCAGAATGGAGGATAACCAACCATTATTGTGGTGCATGAAGGCTTGTGTTGCTCCATGGAAATAAAACAACCAGAGATGACGGCAGCGATATCCTTCCCCGGTGGTCACAAATCTTGGTCCCGGAGAGCTACAGGGTGTGTAGGCTTTTATTCCAAACACACCCATCTGAACTAATCAAGGTCATGATGATAAGCCAATCAATAGAATCAGACGTTTTAGTGCTTGGCGGAAAACAAAAGCCGGCACACCCGGTAGCTCTCCAGTACCAGGGTTGGTGACCCATTATAACCATTACTGACACAAACTGGCACAAATAACAATGCAAACAAATATAGGATGTGGTTGGATCCTAGGGGTTTTAGCTCCAGACGTCCTGCGAGTACCGTCCCTTGGTCATCAGTTTCTTGATGTAGTCGGTGGCCTGAGTGCGTGTCATGCCGCCCAGCTCCTCTGCTATCTCATAGAAAGCTGTCTGCACATCCCTGGCCATGTTCCGCGCATCCCTAAAAACAGGAGCATTTCTCTATAAGACATTTGTCTTTTAACACTTGTTTGAGGATTTTGTGAATTCAGGAGTGCTTTCAAGAAATATGTAAATTCAATTTCGAACAACTTTATTGCCATGGGGCAAATGTTACTGGAGAGGATCTTTCCTTACCCGCAGATGTATATGTGTGCGTTGTCTGTGTGGATCTGCCTCCACAGGTCCTCCTTGTTGGTCCTCAGGAGATGCTGCACGTATACCTGGAGAGACAGTGAGAGGAAAGAGAGATCTATCATCCTCTTGAGCTTCCAGTCTCCTTCAAGCAAAAAACTGATCTTGCAAAGAAACGCATTCCTCTTTCCTCATGAGATGAGGCAGCACAAACTCAATCCCTCAGGTATCCTCTGAGGGCTAGCCTAGGACTGTATGGAGTATGTGTTGACCGTCCCCACTAATAGTACACCTAATGGTACAGAATCAGACAGGTATAGATAAAAGGTCTATACTACCAACAACCATGATCGGCAACACTCAAGAACGCTATGGAAATATGAGTACAATTTTGTCTTGGTGTCCCAACTGCAGGGTGTGTAGGCTCAGATAACAATATGGCTGTATGGTGGCCTACGACTATCTAGTCAAATTCTAGCTACCAGAAAAGTACTGTTCACCATTTTAAATAAATGTTTAAGGTCCTAGTGCTGAATAACTAATAAAACAAGTATACCTTTTGCTCTTGGTCCCGAGAGAAAGCGATGTTGAGCTTCGTGATGACACCCGTTCTCTCAGCCTCCTCCAACTCCTCCTGGTACAGATAGTCCTCGTTCTTGTGCCTGCAGCCAAAGTACAAGACCGTCTCCCCCACCTCCTTGCCTACAGGAAAAAGCAGACCAATTGGCTTACTTGTATCCATACAAGACCGTTAAGGTGCTTTATTTTAGTCAATGTCACACAGAACATGACAACTCATAAAGAAAGACTATGCAGCATAACAAAACAATCAGGAAATCGACACATACACAAAACATTTCCATGCATCTATGCCTAGCTTCTATTACGGCGTCTACCATGTACCTTGCTGTTTCAGCCACCCTCGCTCCTGGATGAAGCCCATGAAGGGAGCGATGCCGGTCCCAGGACCGACCATGATGACTGGGTTGCTGGCCTTGAAGGGCAGGCGGAACTGAGACTTGCGGATGTACATGGGGACTGTGGACTTGCGGCCGTTGTCCGCAACCAGTTTGTTCTTCAGCCAAGTGGTGGCCACTCCCTTGGTGAGGCGCCCCGTTTTAGTCGTGTACTCCACTAGCACAGCACAGATGTGGATGCTATTGGGGTGGACCTACAAAGAGAAGGCATCATTAACCACTCTTTTTAGAACACACTATTGACCTACAATGGACGCTTAAAGGTCCAATGCAGCTGTTCTCAACTAAAATAAAACAAAATTAGCTTCTTAGCAAAGACCAATATGTCAAACAAGAATTTTGCTAGGACTGTCTGGAAGTGGTTTGAGTGGGGAGGGGGAAACTGAAAATGTGCTGTTATTGGCAGAGAGGTTTGGAATGTATTGGGCTATTAACGAACTTACCAGATGGTGATGTCACCATGGAAGGCCAAAACTCCCTCCCACAAAACAGGACGAAATTTCAGGCTCTCTTTTAAAACAGCTCTTACACTAAAAGGGAATTATCATAATTTTCCCACTTTCAAAGTATTATTCCAACCTCAGTGTGGAAATATATATAAAACACAGGATGCTAAATTATTTGACTGCAGTGGGCCTTTAATAAAACTTGGTCGTTTGACATTATCTGAATGTACTTCCTAGTGGAAGACAGCATCCGCTAAATAACTATTGTAAATGTAACATGAAAAATAACTGTATTGACATAGGAGCTAGGGTGTGGGGTCATTAGGGGTGATGTACTGGCGTATATTCACTAGAAATCATACAAAATAAATGCCTGCTTTAGTTTTTTCTGTTGCAAAACGTTTTGCTACAGTGCATGGATACACCCCTGTATATAGGCTCACTTTGGAGGAGGAGGCAATGGAGTAGTAGCGGGCCTGCAGGCGGGGCATGAGCTCACACAAGTGGTCGATGGGAGGCCGCAAGGATGGCAGATCCTCCAGGATGGCCAGGATGTTCCTGTTGTCTTCCAGCACAAATCTCTGGTACAGAGCCTAGTGGAGACCACAACAACAACACTCAGCTGGGATAACATGGAGTAGGTAGAAGTTGCCCTTAACTACTGATCTGTAGTCAGGAATCTGAGATACATGAGGGTCAGATATATTTACCATCCTCCTAAATTGGTTAAGGTTGGCGTTAAAATGATCCTAGATCTATGTTTAGCGGAAACCTTTCACATGGTGTTATAGGCTTATCAAGGTTGAGCTCAATTTCATTTAAATTCAGTCAGGAAGTACATTTAAATTCTTATAAAAAAAAATCTCACTGCTTTCTGAAGTTTGCTTCCTGAATTGACATTGAATTGACCCCAAGTCTGACGCTTAAGCGTACTTTCCCACTACCAATAACCCATCTTCGGTATGTGGAGGTAATCTTGACTACTTTGATTCAAATAGGAGTAGAGTTAACACGGTGTCAGAGCCACACACCTTGCCCTCGGGAGCAGACGAGGCCATCTTGTGCATGTTCTCCTGGTCCTTGGGGTCGGTGGCGTACTGGGCCAGCTCGTACAGGACGTTGGTGCGAGGCGGATGGATGATGTCCAGGTAGTGGGTCAGAGCCGTACGGTAGGTGGTGGGGCAAGGGAATGGGTGCTTCTTATTGGACTCCTCTGATAAACGGCATCAAATAACATCACATTAACATTGGTTATACATTAAGGGACAGTTTCCCAGACACAGATTAAGCCTAATCTTGAACTAAAAAGTAATCTCAATTAAGCTTTTTATTTTTAGTCCAGGACTAGGCTTAATCTGGGTAAGGCAAACCAAACCTAAGACTTAGAGTAATAAGACAGTTGGTGAATACACAAAACCTTCTTCTGCTTCAAAAAAAGTAAATACAGTGAGAGTAACATTTCAAGAGATGTCCAAACAGAATGTGTGTGTTTAAGGATCTTCAAAAGACATTGAGAGATATTCGGAGGACTGAGTCAAGGTGTTGCGTCAGGTCAGTGCCGTACCGTCAAGGTTATTGAGAGAAATAACCGTATCAAGGTCCACGCCAAGGATCTGTCCCAGCTTGTTCACGATCGCCGTGTCATTGGTGGGATATACGGCAACGTGGTCTCCCGACTCATATCTACAAAGACAGAATGACAAAGGGTTTTTTCTAGTTATCTTTCCACTATGTGAAAAGGCATAATTACATCCAAGAAGTGTAGCCTATTCCTTTTAAGGAAATACTGTCTGGGAGGTAGAGATAGATTGGTAACTATACAGAGACAAAGTTACGTCTCTCTTGGCTCTCTCTCTTACCTAATCTTGGAGCCTGTAATGTCGACTTCAAGGTGCATGAGATGCCTGTTGCCTGCTTTGTTGAGCTTGCGGTTAACAATGACTGGAGCCAGGAAGGGGTTTTTTGCATCAAATGGCCTGGGGGAAAAGGATCAATAGAATTTCAAACCAGTGAACTGTGCACAACAGCATGCAGCGACAACATAAGGTGAATCATAGAGGTGAACATAGATGGATGAAGCAGTGTTGCACTTTAGCATTCCAACAAGGAAATCCCCTTTAGCTCCACTAGGGGGCAGTAATACTCGTTTTGAGTGAAATCTATAAAACATCATTTAAACTCTGTAGCAGATAATGATTGTAATGATAAGTGAAGAGGATAGGGTAAAATAACTCACGGTTTCTGGGTCTCAAAGCTCTTCAGACTCCCCAACTCTCCTGTGTACACCTTGTTCATGTTGATGTCATTGTGCTCCTTGAGCTCGTACTGACGAATGCTAATGTAGAGCGAGAGGGCCTACAGTTAATCTGCAAATCGCTCCTGCCATATTCTTTGTGTGTGTGAATTGTGGAGGGACATTTTTCATGTGAAAAAGACAATAAATTGGGCTAAGTACCTGGAGTCCTCTCCTGAAGCCTCCACTCCAAAGTGCTCGCACATGGCTGGCCAGAACTGCTCCCTCCATGTCACAAAGTCCTCCTCCAGGCTGAACAATGAAAAGAAGCAGAAAACACCCTCTTATTTTGATCTCGACATCAGGGGTCTGAAAACATCGGTCACACTTTGATTCGGGAGTGATCCAAGGTTATGTACCAATTATTTCTCCTTCCTCACAAAGTGTGCACTCGTTCACTTCCCTCCACTGATTTGAAAGGAAATTGCTGGTATAAGAAATATGGTGGAAACTTCCATTAGCCCATGCCTCCACTAATTCAACGCCTTTAGATTTGTGGGAAGTAGTAAACAAGTGCACTCTTCAGGAGAAAGGAGATATTGGGACGCACCCCTCCAACGCAGCCTCACTCACTTGCCGTCGTCGTCTCCCATGCCCAGGTCGAAGACCCTCTTGGCTCCCAGCTCCTCCAGCCTCTTGTCCACATACGCTCCCATGGCATTGTAGTGTTCATATGTCTTGTTACCCAACGCAAACACCTGCAGGGAGAGACATGTCAACATCAGTTCAACATATTCAATATAAGATAGTATCCTATATACACAATATTTAAAACACGCACACAAGACACACAGAGACATGCACACACACTGAATGCAAGCTCCTGCTGCTAGTACATTGTGAAAGTTTATCATCTTTCACTCAGTGTAATTAATGCTGTTTTTTTGGTCTAGGACAGAAAGACAATGGCAGGGAGTGAAAGGAGCCCAAGTGACCATTCAGAGTGCCCGGCCAGATTCACTTAAGTCAGAAGTTAAATTCTTCACCCCATTGAGGGCAGGACCGTTGGATAGACCCCGACAACGCCCAACCAGCCAGGATGGCACGCATGTCAGCTATGGCTGAAGCCAGAATTCAACCAAACACATAAAGCCTATTTCTTGCATGTTGTCATTACTCATCTCGGTCTCGCACTAATGTTCATCGATGTGAAATACATTTGCCAAGCGTTCACTTTCAAATGTGTATGGAGCCAATATACGTGTTTCTCGGGCAAACTCTGTCCCTGATTATGAATGACGGGGAGGAGAAAGAGAGCGAGAGAGACAAAGAGATACTCACTGTGTAGTTGACTCCATTCAGTTCCCCGTCACTCTCCTGCAGCCAGTCATAGAAGTCCTGGGCATTGTCCGTGGGGTCTCCCTCTCCGTACGTGGCCATGCAGAAGATGGCCAGGGAGTTGTCAATCTCAGCCAGACGGGACAGCTCACACTGTGAATTAAAAGATGCCAAGACATTATAGAGATTTGCTATTACACAGGCTGTACGCCATTCAGGGTACTAGTAGCTTTTCAATTGTAAAGAACAGGTCCTTGGCTCAAGAGACTAATACTGATCTGTGCTATAAAGCCTGTGTGAAAAGCAAACAAACCATGACTGAAGCGAATCCTGGACCAGTGTGAGTTGCGGGTCCAAGACCCAGGACCAGAATACCAGGTATTGTGACGTGGCAACACGAGTCGCATGGTACTTTTTGCCCGTTGTAAACAACCTAGCTTGCTAACGTCAGGCAGAATGCAAAAATCGCACCCAATTTTTGTAAAATTCTAAAACGATCCAGGAAACTGGAACCAGGGTACCGAATTTCAACGCCCTAAGATTGTTCCTTTGACCCATATAAACCCTGATATTGAAATGTCGTTAGTTACCATGTCGTATTCCTCGGGGTCGGCAGCCATACCCTTCATACCGTAGCGCTGGGCGTCTTTGGACAGCCGGTTGGCAAACTCCTCGCCCGTGCCTGTCTGAGAGCCGTAGAATACCACAATGTTCCTACCCTGGAGAGGGAAACAGCAGCAACAGTTGGAATGAGGGCCAGGAGTTTTTTTACTGACCACATGAACTGGAGCCAGGAAAAAAAACTCCAGGCCATAGTTATAACCAAATCCCAACCCACCCTGCTGCCATTCAACTTTTTGCTGTCCAATAACGAGGTAAAATACTACATTATACAAGTTAGAGTATTATGTTCTGTGATAGAATAAATACACTAGGAATAGCTTCCTAATATTTAGTTGCAACCCCCTTTTGCACTCAGAACAGACTCAAATTGCCGTAGCATGGACTCTACAAGGTGTCGAAAGCTTTCCACAGGGATTCTGGCCCATGTTGACTTTAATGCTTCCCACAGTTGTGTCAAGTTGGATGGTGGTCCTTTGGGTGGTGGACCATTCTTGATACATACAGGAAACTGTTGAGCTTGAAAAACCCAGCAGCGTTGCAGTTCTTGACAAACCGGTGCGCCTGGCACTTACTACAATACCCTGTTCAAAGGCACCAAAATCTTTTGTCTTGCCCATTCACCTTGTGAATGGCACACATACATGATCCATGTCTCAATAGAGTACCACAGTATGAGTCATAATACCCACAAAAACAGAGGTCAAACAGGGAAATAGTTATTCCAATAGTTATTCCACCATTCATTTCTCTCACTGGAGATATTAGAAACACATAAAATAAGGGTTTAGTGAAGGCTTACTCTGGTGTGACGTTTTGATAACCATGTAAATCTCTCTAGAACAAGCTGACTTATCAATATATTCACCTGTATTTACCCCCCAAAAATGAAACGCTAATAAGCTGCTAATGTGGCTATCATAAAGAACTACAAATGCCACGATCTGGACGAGACTGCCAAATCGATTCAAAGGTAAGAATCTCTGGGTTAACTATGTTAGCTAAATGTACTATTGGTATTTATTAAGGATCCCCATTAGCTGCAAAATAAGGCAGTTTATACAATTTCAAAAACATTACAATACATTCACAGATTTCACAACACTGTCTGCCCTCAGGCCACTACTCCACCACATACAGTTGAAGTCGGAAGTTTACATACACTTAGGTTGGAGTCATTAAAACTCGATTTTCAACCACTCCACAAATGTCTTGTTAACAAACTATTGTTTTGGCAAGTCGGTTAGGACATCTACTTTGTGCATGACAAGTAATTTTTCCAACAATTGTTTACAGACAGATTATTTCACTTATAATTAACTGCATCACAATTCCAGTGGGTCAGAAGTTTACATACACTAAGTTGACGGTACTGTTAAACAGCTTGGAAAATTCCAGAAAATTATGTCCTGGCTTTAGAAGCTTCTGATAGGCTAATTGACATCATTTGAGTCAATTGGAGGTGTACCTGTGGATGTATTTCAAGGCCTACCTTCAAACTCAGTGCCTCTGATTGACATCATGGGAAAATCAAAATAAATCAGCCAAGACCTCAGAAAAAAAAAATTGTAGACCTCCACAAGTCTGGTTCATCCTTGGGAGCAATTTCCAAACGCCTGAAGGTACCACGTTCATCTGTACAAACAATAGTAAGCAAGTATAAACACCATGGGACCACGCAGCCGTCATACCGCTCAGGAAGGAGATGCGTTCTGTCTCCTAGAGATGAACGTACTTTGGTGCGAAAAGTGCAAATCAATCCCAGAACAACAGCAAAGGACCCTGTGAAGAAGCTGGAGTTAACAGGTACAAAAGTATCTATATCCACAGTAAAACGAGTCCTATATCGACATAACCTGAAAGGCCGCTCAGCAAGGAAGAAGCCACGCTCCAAAACCTCCATAAAAAAGCCAGACTACGGTTTGCAACTGCACATGGGGACAAATATCATACTTTGGAGAAATGTCCTCTGGTCTGATGAAACAAAAATAGAACTGTTTGGCCATAACGACCATTGTTATGTTTGGAGGAAAAAGGGGGAGGCTTGCGAGCCAAATAACACCATCCCAACTGTGAAGCACGGGGGTGGCAGCATGTTGTGAGGGTGCTTTGCTGCAGGAGGGACTGGTGCACTTCACAAAATAGATGGCATCATGAGACAGGAAAATTGTGGATATATTGAAGCAACATCAAGACATCAGTCAGAAAGTTAAAGCTTGGTTGCAATTGGGTCTTCCAAATGGACAATGACCCCAACCATACCTCCAAAGTTGTGGAAAAATGGCTTAAGGACAACAAAGTCAAGGTATTGGAGTGGCCATCACAAAGCCCTGACCTCAATCCTATAGAAAATGTGTGGGCAAAACTGAAAACGCGTGTGCGAGCAAAGAGGCATACAAACCTGACTCAGTTACACCAGCCCTGTCAGGAGGAATGGGCCAAAATTCACCCAACTTATTGTGGGAAGCTTGTGGAAGGCTACCCAAAACGTTTAAACCAAGTTAAACAATTTAAAGGCAACGCTACCAAATACTAATTCAGTGTATGTGAACTTCTAACCCACTTGGAATGTGATGAAATAAATAAAAGCTGAAATAAATAATTCTCTATTATTCTGACATTTCACATTCTTAAAATGAAGTGGTGATCCTAACTGACCCAAGACAGGGATTTTTACTAGGATTAAATGTCAGGAATTATGAAAAACTGAGTTTAAATGTATTTGGCTAAGGTGTATGTAAACTTCCGACTTCAACTGTATCTACAGTACAAAACCCATGTGTACGTGTGTGTATAATGCACATGTTATCGTGTGTGTGTGTGTGTGTATGCATGTGTCTGTGCCTATGTTTGTGTTGCTCCATAGTCCCCGCTCTTCCATAAGGTGTATTTTTATCGTTTTTTTTGTTTACTGCTTGCGTCAGTTACTTGATGTGGAATAGAGTTCCATGTAGTCATGGCTCTATGTAGTACTGTGAACCTCCCATAGTCTGTTCTGGACTTGGGGACTGTGAAGAGACCTCTTGTGGCATGTCTTATGGAGTATGCAAGGGTATCTGAGCTGTGCGCCAGTAGTTCAAACTAGGTTTGCAATTTGGGCAATATTCAGAGGTGGAAACTTTGTGGAAATTAACAGAAATATCTGCAAATTATTATTAATACCATTTAAATGTAGATGTTTTTTGCATTGGATATATTTACCATATAATGGAGACAGAAACATAAACCTTTTACCTAATCATAAGTAGACATAATTGCAAATGATTAAATCCTTCCAATAGAAATTTTAAAAACGATTTAGTTACAAATTGAGCTTTAATTAAATTAGTTGACTCTTCAAATGGGATGATGTCACTGAACAACAAAAGGGAATATTGAATGACCCCCAATGATCCATTGCATCTCCCAAAAACATTAAACATACATCTGTAAAATGGTAGTTTAGAAACTAAAGCTTGGTTGTCTTCCTCTCAGGCTTCCATGTCTTCTCCCTGGACCTCCTCAATGTCCACCTCTTGAACATCAGACTCAGAGGCCTCATCTTCACTGTCACTTTCCAACCTTGTTGAGGATGGCTCATTGTCAGGTTCAAAAAGCCAGAAATTTGCCTGGATGGCCACCAATTTTTCAACCCTTGTATTAGTCAGCCTGTTGCTTTGGTGTGTGTGTTCCCAAACAGTGACCAGTTGCGCTCTGAGGCGGCTGATGTTGGGATTTAGAGGATGATGGAGGCAACAGTGGAAAGAGCCTCAGATCCACAAAGTCCCTTCCACCAGGTGGCTGATGAGATATGTTGCCACGACTGCCATATTGCATCTCCATCACAAAGCCATTGCTTGGAAGTGTGCTTCGCCAGACTGCCAAGAACCATGCCCTCATCCAAGCCAAGGTGGCGAGACACAGTAGTGATGACACCATCGGCCTTGTTGATCTCTGCACCAGACAGTAAGTATGCTGCGTACACGCTGCGACGTGTATGGGCTTCAGGCAGAAGTCTTCATGCTTTTTGATGTATTTCAGAACCACGGTTTCCTCTGCTTGGAGCAACAGTGGGCAGGGCATTACAGATTTCTTCTTACATCTGCAAGCAGTCTGAACATCAGACAGGATGGCATTGTCACACTCAATCAAAGCAATGGCTACTGCTATAGGTTTCAGTAGTTTCAGGCCGCTTACCACTTACCACTCTTATTTTCAGTGCCATGATGTCCTTGAGGAGCAGATTCAATGCATGAGCAGCACTGCCAATGGATGTGATATGAGGGTAGTAACTCCTCTACTTTAGGCCAAGCAGCCTTCATGTTCCCAGAATTGTCTGTCACCAGTGCAAATACCTTCTGTGGTCCAAGGTCATTGATGACTGCCTTCAGCTCATCTGCAATGTAGAGACCAGTGTGTCTGCTGTCCCTTGTGTCTGTGCTCTTGTAGAATACTGGTTGAGATGTAGTTAATTATTCCCTGCCCACCTACATTCGACCACCAATCAGAGATGATTGTAATAGTCTGTTTTCTCTATGATTTGCTTGACCTTCACTTGAACTCTGTTGAACTCTGCATCCAGTGAATGAGTAGCTAAAGCATGTCTGGTTGGAGGGGTGTATTCTGGGGGAAGAACATTCAGAAATCTCTTCCAATACACATTGCCTGTGAGCATCAGAGGTGAACAAGTTGCATACGCCGCTCGAGCAAGACATTAATCAGCATTTCTCTGACTACGTTACTCCATTGAGTCAAAAAAACTTCTGATTCCAGGAGGACCATGAGCTGTTGCTATTTAAAGGTGTCTGATTCATCATTTTCACCTTGAATAGAAGTAGAGGGACTTTGGTCAGAGGTTGCTTGTTGTGAGCGCTGTGGGAACTTTATGCACTTGGCCAGATGATCCTGCATCTTTGTTGCATTCTTCACATATGATTTGGCACAGTATTTGCAAATGTACACAGCTTTTCCTTCTACATTAGCTGTCTCCACACATCAGATAGTGTCCGTGGCATTTTCCTGTAAATATTAGAAAATAATGAGTAAAAAAATATATACAATTCCATGTACAGATAAATAGTTAAGCAGTTAGATTAAACAACTCCTTTGTAAGATAAATGTTTTAAAATGAAACAAGTGAATTAACACTCCTCAGTTTGCAGGCTCAAGCAAGCTTAAACCCAAATGGTAGCAAAAACTAACCAGCAGAAATTGTTAACAAGTTAGAAATGATTTAAACACACTTTGCGGTAGGCAACTATTTACTAGTCAACAAAAAATAATGTATGTCAAAGAAAATATATTCACCCCACCCAGTATTGTAATGAAAACTCACCAGTAAACATGTAGTCCTTGGCTCAGACAGTGTAGTAGTGTGGGCTCAATAGCATCTCATTAGTGTGCAAGACCTTGAGAATCAGCTGTACATGTGATGGAAGAATGCACTGTGCATGGCGAGGGTTGCAATTCCATTGAATTGGGGATAGTTTAACCAAAATATGCCACAAGACCTAGAATTGCTTTGTGTGTATCCCACAAAAAAGGTTCACTGTTATAAGCTAACTTTTTTGATGAATTTAAGCAAAATTCCCCAAATTCCAGGTCTTAATGTCCCATGGAAAATTTCCGGGAAAGTTTCCGACCATTTGCAACCCTAGTTCAAACAGACAGTTCTGTGCATTGAATGTCAATACCTCTCATAAATACATGTAGGGATGAAGTCAATCTCTCCTCCACTTTGAACCAGGAGAGATTGACATGCATATGATTAATGTTAGCTCTCTGTGTAAATCCAAGGGCCAGCTGTGCTGCCCTGTTCTGAGCCAATTGCAATTTTCCTAAGTCCCTTTTTGTGGCACCTGACCACATGACGGAACAGTAGTCCAGGTGTGACCAAACTTGGGCCTGTAGGACCTGCCTTGTTGATAGTGCTGTTAAGAAGGTAGAGCAGCGCTTTATTATGGACATACTTCTCCCCATCTTAGTTGTATCAATATGTTTTGACCATGACAGTTTACAATCCAGGGTTACTTCAAGCAGTTTAGTCTTTAGTTGAGGTTTAGGGTTTAGTGAATGATTAGTCCCAAATACAATGCGTTTAGTTTTAGAAATATGTAGGGCTAACTTATTCCTTGCCACCCACTCTGAAACTAACTGCAGCTCTTTGAGTGTTGCAGTCATTTCAGTCGTTGTAGTAGCTGACGAATAGTGTTGAGTCATTCGTATATATAGACACACACTTTACTCAAAGCCAGTGACATGTCATTAGTAAAGATTGAAAAAAGTAAATGGGCCTAGACAGCTGCCTTGGGGAATTCCTGATTCTACCTGAATTAGGCTGGATAGGCTTCCAGTAAAGAACACCCTCTGTGTTCTGTTAGACAGGTAACTCTTTATCCACAATATATCAGGGGGTGTAAAGCCATAACACCTACGTTTTTCCAGCAGCAGACTATGATCGATAATGTCAAAAGCTACACTGAAGTCTAACAAAACAGCCCCTCCAAACGTTATATTATCAATCTCTCAACCAATCATCAGTCATTTGTGTAAGTGTTGTGCTTGTTGAATGTCCTTCCCTATAAGCATGCTGAAATTTGTCAATTTGTTTACTGTAAAATAGCATTGTATCTGGTCAAACACAATTTTTCCCCAAAAGTTTACTAAGTGTTGGTAACAGGCTGATTGGTTGGCTATTTGAGCCAGTAAAGGGGGCTTTACTATTCTTAGGTAGCGGGAAAGACTTTTGCCTCCCTCCAAGCCTGGGGGCACACACCTTCTAGTAAGCTTAGATTGAAGTAAATGGCAGATTGGGGATAATAGCGGACGATATTGCCACTCCTGTAATTTTCCATCCAAGTTGTCAGACCCCGGTGGCTTGTCATTGTTGATAGACAACAAATATTTGTTCACCTCTTCCACACTCACTTTACGGAATTCAAAATTACAATGCTTGTCTTTCATAATTTGGTCAGATATACTTGGATGTGTCGTGTCAGCGTTTGTTGCTGGTATGTCATGCCTAAGTTTGCTAATCTTGCCAATGAAAAAATAATTTAAGTAGTTATCAGTTGGTTTTGTGATGAATCATCCATCTGATTTAATGAATGATTGAGCTGAGTTTGCCTTTTTTCCCCCAAAATGTCATTTAAGGTGCAAAGTTTTTACTATCATTCTTTATGTAATTTCTTAGTTTCATAGTGTAGTTTCTTCTTCTTTTTATTCAGTTTAGTCACAGGATTTCTCAATTTGCAATACGTTTGCCAATCGGTTATGCAGCCATACTTCATTTGCCATTCCTTTTGCCTCATCTCTCTCAACCATACAATTTTTCAATTCCTCATCAATTTAACAATTTTTAGTAATTTTCTTAAATGGGTGCATGCTTATTAGTGACTGGAATAAGCAATTGTGTCACGTGCAGTGTCTGTTTGCGCCTTATTACACACCACAGACCAACAAACATTCTTTACATCAATAGCATAAGAATCACTACAACTTATTGTATGCCCTCATACACTATATTAAGCCCAGCCTTTAGAACTTGTGTTCCTAGATATGGCTACTATATTGTGATCACTATATCCGATGGATCTGGATACTGCTTTCAAGCAAATTTCTGCAGCATTAGCAAAGATGTGATGCATACATGCTGATGATTTCATTCCTGTGCAGGAATTTGATGCTAATTAGCATTTTCGAACCCGAGAGTAAATTGAACCGAATATTGATAAAACTCATCTTTCCGAGAGAGATTTACATGGTTATCAAAACGTCACGCCAGGGTAAGCCTACACGAAGCACAACCCTTATTTTAAGTGTTTCTAAAATCCCCTATGGAAAAACTATTGGTTTTATGGCTATTTTCACACCTCCACTGTTGGGCTCTATGGTCTCAAGGCATCCTTCTTTAACCTGTCTCCTCCCCTTCCTCTACAATGATTGAAGTGGATTTAACAAGTGACATCAATAACGGATCATAGCTTTCTATGTCATGGAAAGAGCAGGTCTTCTTTATGATTTGTATACTCAGTGTATTTCACCATTCATGGTTCCCATGATAAATCATTAGACAGTGAGCAACAGAGACAAGACTAAATGATGGCGTAAAATACCATCATTATTGTATTTATTTCATCTCCTGATATCTGGGGACTTTGCAGCCAAATCACACTTGCTTACTCAAGCCTATATCAATTTCTCAAGATCAGCTAGTAACGTTACTGAGCAGATCTAGGTTAAATAGCAATTTGAAATCTTTCAAATACATTTAGTGTTTGCTCTTTTCTGCCTGGATTGCCAGATGGCCAGGGTTCTCACCTTTTCGAACATTCTATTGACTCTATTGTACCAGAAACGCTCAATCCAGCCCAGAACATATTTCAAATGATTTCAAATAGCATTTGAACCCAGGTCTGGACTGAGGAGTCCGGAGGATCCACTGCAATCCGTCAAGCTGTCCTCTACCTAAGAACCATTATGTAAAGCCAGTCTAGTAGCTAGACCATTGTCCTTCCCACCCCCAATATACCAGAAAATAGAAAAACACTAACTGTTTTCTTCATCTTCTCAATAAAACTAGTCTCTTGAGTAGAAGGTGCTCTGAAAAAAAAAGAAGACAAATGTTATGTACTTTCAAAGTCTATTGAGAAAATCATACACTGAAAAATCATTCTTTCACCACTATATGCTGGGACATAAAACACTGCAAATCAATGATGCTTTTCACAAACAAGAAAAGCACATGCCTGGTACAGGGACGATCACTTTTCACACTATGCACATTAATAGGAATGTTACAAGCATGTCAATGGAGGACCTTCACACTTTCCTATAGCCTGGTTGCCAGATCGATTTGTGTTTCAGCCAACATTGCTTGGCATGACAGTGAACACCACAACAGAGGAGTTGGCTAAAAGAATGCCAGGCTATCTTGTTTAAGAACCTATTCTCACTACGAGAGACTGCCAAGAGAGTGAGAAAATACCCTCGGCTAGACCTTTTACTGCAATGTAAACTTGTTAACTTGTCACATCTTCGACGGCTGCTTCCGGAGGTAGCGCATGTCACTGGCCCGATTGTCTGATCTTCATGTCTTAACGTAATGATGGACTGTCATTTCTCTTTGCTTATTTCAGCTGTTCTGGCCATATTATGGATGGTCCACAAGTTAACTTTTAACAAGGCACACCTGTTAATTGAAATGCATTCCAGGTGACTACCTCATGAAGCTGGTTGAGAGAATGCCAAGTGTGCAAAGCTATCAAGGCAAAGGGTGGCTACTTTGAAGAATCTCAAATATATTTTAGATTTAACACTTTCGTTTACAACATGATTCCATGTGTTATTTCATAGTTTGTCATCACTATTATTATACAATGTAGAAAATAGTAAAAATATAGAAAAACCCTGGAATGAGTAGGTGTGTCTAAGCTTTTGACTGGTACTGTATATAAAAAATTGAGACTATCACATTTTGTGCCATATGCCACAGTCTAAAGGGAGACTGTACTTCCTGATTTGGCCTGGTATAAGATTTGGTTCATTAAGAAATGCAAGCGGCCATGACTGAATTAAAACCCGAGTTGGTCTCGTGTGTGTGTGTGTGTTCGCAGGTCGGACGCTTTAGCTGGTGTGTGACTGACAAAATTGGTTCGACTGTGGATAGCTTAGCCGTGGCTAGTTAGGAACCATCAAATTACACAATGTAAATGAGACAATATGTTCATGTTGCACACCATTTAGTTGTCATTAAACGCTTTCAATATTTGTATATACATGTCTACTATATTAGTTACGATGTTGTAAAGTCATTGAAATTTGGAGCCATTGGAATTTTAACATTGTCCCATAGGGATATCCAAAGTAAACCCACATTTACCACAGGTATTCTGCTCAGGGTGTGCAGCTGCACTGAATTGATGATTACTTCTGTGCTGTCAAATGTGGGCAGGATGGAAACAAACTCAACCGTCATTTGTTGTGATGCAGTCATGACCATAAGTCTCACAAAACTCAATTTCGGACGAGACCGATTTTATGACCAAAATTATCCTATTTACACTTTGTAGTCAAATTTGACAGTAGAATAAATGTTCGACTCATATCAAATCATAAATGTTATTGGTTACATACACATACTTAGCAGATATTATTGCGGGTGTAGCGAAATGCTGGGTGCTCCTAGCTCCAACAGTGCAGTAGTATCTAACAATTCACAACAATAGACACAAATCTAAAAAAGAATGGAATTAATATATAAATATTAGATTGAGCAATGTCGGAGTGGCATTGACTAAAATACAGTAGATTAGAATACAGTATATACATATGAGATGAGTAAAGAGGTATTTAAACATTATTAAAGTGACTAGTGTTCCATTATTAAAGTGGCCAGTGATTCCAAGTCTATGTATATAGGGTAGCAGCCTCTAAGGTGAGGATTGCGTAACGATGGAAGCCGGCGAGTGATGGCTATTTAACAGTCTGATGGCCGACCTTGAGATGGAGACTGAAAAACAGCTCAGTCCCAGCTTGGATGCACCTGTACTGACCTCGCCTTCTGGACGATAGCGGGGTGAACAGGCCGTGGCTCAGGCGATTTATGTCCTTGATCTTTCTGGCCTTCCTGAGACATCGGGTGCTGTAGGTGTACTCAATGACACATAGGCTGGGGGGGGGGGTTCTACTATGCTAACATATGGAAATATTTTAAGACGGTCATAGCAAGGTTCATTTAGCTGTTTGATTTGTAGTTTTAGGCACTTAAGGTATATTAAAAAAATATATTTAACAATTATTTGATGAAACATTGCATTTGGCCTTATTGCTTAGTCCATAGAAATGTATTGAACAACAGCTTTATAAATGGATTAAGACAGTCAACCCCCCCCACCCCCAAAAAATTTAAATTAAGTTTGATCTGAAGTGCCTGTCCTATATCTGAGAGAGAAAAGAGAAAAAAAATAATGTTTTGATGCATTTAACACCTTATTTTAGGCACGGAACTATCTTCATATACACTTCCATAATGTTTCTTACTGCTTACCGGCTACCTTCAGACTAGTCTTGTGAGGCTTGTGGGCATCCTAGAGCAAACCACATGTTAGTGAGCGACGCGCCTTTCCACAGAGGGGTCATATTAGTGTGTAGCCCAAACGGTTTAGATAGACAGAAGTTGGCAGATCGGATGTATCAACTTCATACAAGTATCGCGATGCTTGTAGGGGTCGTAGAGCAAAACAGAAAACATCATACTTGTGAGTCTCACATCTTTCCATAGAGGGCTCAAAATACACTGACCAAAAATAAACGCAACATGCAACAACTAGCGATTTTACTGCGTTACCGTTCATATAAGGAAATCAGTCAAGTCATTAGGCTAAGGATTTCACATGACTGGGCAGGGGTGCAGCCATGGGTGGGCCTGGAAACGCATAAGCTCACCCATTGGGGGAGCCAGTCCCAGCCAATCAGAATTAGTTTTTCCCCACATAAAGGCTGTATTACAGTAAGTTTCATCAGCTGTCCAGGTGGCTCGTGTCAGACAATCCCGCAGGTGAAGAAGCTGGATGTGGAAGTCCTTGGTTGGCGTGGTTACACATGGTCTGCGGTTGTGAGGCCGGTTGGGCGTACTGCCAAATTCTATTAAAAAAAAAGTTGGAGGCGGCTTATTGTAGAGAAATTAACATTCAATTATTTGGCAACAGCTCTGGTGGACATTCCTGCAGTCAGCATGCCAATTGCACGCTCTCTCAAAACTTGAGACATCTGTGGCATTCTGACAAAGGATAAAATGCTCACCAACAGAGATATAAACAAATTTGTGCACAACATTTGAGAAATACGTTTCTTCTGGGATCATTTATTTCAGCTTATGAAACAGGCAGTTTACATGTCGCGTTTCTATTTTTGTTTAGTATAATAAACATAAGAGACCAGCAAAATGGATGAGTGTGGCGGTATAGCAGGAACAGCGGCGTCTAGTGGTCAAAACCTGGTACTTTCACACTACTTTATGGTAAATGATGCAAGCGACTTCAACTACTAATTTCTCCACAAAGGGGATGCCGCCATGAAGGCATTATCAAGTGCTTGTCAAATTGTGAATGAGACTATTGGTGTGTACAGACTGCGCAAAAAACAAAGCAGAGCTCATGCCTTTCAAGTGACTTTAAAAACAATCATTAGAGCCTCATCATGCAGCCTTACAATGCATTAAAAATCAAAACATGTAGCCCAACGTTTGCAGAACAACTAAAGTTACTAGAATAACTCTAAATTAAGCAAATAGGAGTACCTATTTCTTTGTTAACCGCTCCACACAGACTAGCCGCATGTCCACACTCCCTCAAATAATTGAGAAAATATTTATATTTTATTCAGCTTTGTTCAATTGTATTCTTCATACTATAAAATAATACCACGGTATTATAAGCAAATCATGTCTGCTAAATGAACTAGTGTAGCCCACAGCCATTTGGCATAGCCACATCAGGACCTAAGATAAGGACAACTCAGAGTATGCTATTCTTTTCTTCTGAAATAAACACAATTTTCTTCATATCATGCTTCTTTAGACTTCTCTAAAATAAATAATGGATTCATTGTGAAGATGTAGGCTATATTACATGGATTTATGGAGAAGCCTCTCGACAGCTGCCTACCCATGGGACAGAAGAAGCTTCTTACAGAAACCCCAAAGCTCAGGGTACGATTTGGCTGAGGAAGCCATACAGGAACACATCCAGCCTCGTCTCTGTGGGCCGGAAAGAGAGGAAGTGCTTACTTTTGGCCTCAAGGGATAGGAAGTTCCCACATTACCTGTAACAAAACAGTTGAAAAGAAATAAGTGAAAACTATTATTTAGATGAATCATTAGATTACATCAGACATATAGTTGTGTATACATTTGGTAATAAATCCAGAACAAAACCTCTTCCAGAACTATTCTATTAAACTGTTCCTACCAGCAGAGACACCTCCTGACAACTGCTTGTCGAGCAGAAACTTATGCACAAGACTGCTCATCCTTTCCTGACACCAGTCTGGGTCGGAGTATATGACAGTGCGGTCCAAACACACCAGCCGTCTTATGGTGGGGTATTTCAGGGGGCTCTTGTCCTGCACTTTCTTTTGGATGTTTGACAGTCTTCATGCAGTCCCTCCTAAACTCTCCTTACTGTTTTTTCTCAGCAGGGACAGTGGGCTTTAAATAGTGCTGAATGACATAATACAATAGAAAACTATCCTCACCATAATTTGATAGAAAGTAATACTTTAAATTCTCACATTACCTTGAGGACTGACTCGACATAAGCTTGGGTGCCAACTTCCTTCGGGGCTGGGCCAATTATTTGTCAGAGACACCCAGTCTGATCATCTGCAATGTCCTGGAGGAGCTCCCTCTTGACAGAACGCCTCAGCAGACTATGCCAACAGGAAAACTCAAAATGTAATGCAAATACCATTTTAACCACATTCGTCATTAAATGCATGTATATTTCCAAAACTCTTATCCTTATCATCACCTCCATCATAAGCTTCATTTCATCAATAGTATAATCAGTGACAAGAGATTTAATCAAAACGGCAATATCAAATTGTGCACTGCTATAATGTAAATCATTACCATTATCAACTCTTTGCAGTGGAGTGGCATCACTGGCTCGTCAATCTGGTACTTGGTCAAAAAGGGACTGAAAGTCCTGGAGACAACCATGAAGAACTGCAGTTTGACCCAAGATGAGCTGATCTTGCTGAGCTGTTTCTGTGTCAAAACGACTCTGTTCCAGGGGTTGGGAGTGATGCGAGCGGTGTAGTCAGCCTGTAACGTTAGCCGTCTACCGTAGTTTCAAGTCAACCTCCGTTACCACTTCACCACAGCCAATCTCTGCTAGCTAACAGATTAACGCACAAGCCGTGTTGAAAGAAAATATGCCAACAGTCAAGAGTGACTCACTGACCTCTGTTCGCTGCAGGAACGTTACAGGCTGACTACACCGCTCGCATCGCCTGCGCGAAGTGTTGCAAAATAAATTTAGAAATCTATATTATTCAATTATTGTACCAACACTGCTCGCGCGCGCCAACGAGCGTCTGCGTTGCCAAGGGCTAAAATAGAAGTCAGTTCTATTTGAGACGCAGATTGCGCTGCAAATCCTGCCGCCTCTCCCATCTCCTCATTGGTTTATAGAAGTAGGTACCCACGTGCCATCTCATCATTGGTTATACCCATGTGGGAAAGACAAACGAGGTCAGTGGCGGTAATGCACCTAATTTATGAAAGTTGCCAATTGCAATATAAAGTCGAGAGAAAAAAAAGCCTGGAAGGAAGAGAGATGACTAGAAATGATTCGGTTGACCGTTTTATGTGTGGATTAATTGGCGGAGTAGAGGATCTTGTTATTTTACCTGAAATGCACAACTCAATGTTTATATCCCAGGACAAATTAGCTAGCAACAGCAAGCTAGCTAAATAGGACCCACGGACAACCTGGTCTGGGCAGGTGTGATGTAGCTAATGTTTGTATGATGTTGTCGTTTGTATGTGTATGTTTTGTATAGTTTATAAAATCTTCCCAAAAAATGTAATATACTTCAGGAACGCTTATCATTCACAACTAGGAGCAGTGTGAGTCACCAATAGAAATGGGAAACATGCTTTTGTCCTCAAGCAAACTTAACCACACAGAATTAAAACAGATATCAACTGATCTAACCACTAAATCCTTGAACGGAGAAGAATCTGTTCATGTCACTCGCCAGGGGGCGATCAGAGGTTCTCAGAAGACATGAAAAAAAAAACAATGAAAGCACAAGCAGTAGACTTGGCTCACATGCGATGCCTGTGAGTTTCTTTGAATGAAATTCATTGAATAAGTCCAGATTTTTGGTACGAAGTTACATATTGACCTATCTACTGAGCTGTGAGCAAAGCTCAGGCCAAACCTCAGTCACTGATAAGATAAGTGAGAGGAAGGCGGGGCAAGCATGACAGCACAGGAGAAGCTACTCACGGAGAGGTGGCGGGGCCAGGAAAAGAAAACAAAGGTCGCTACTGGGCCCGGCTGGAACATTTAGTAAATTCCCCAGGCGCGTGAGCCTGTGGGTGCACTCTGCCACTCAGGCAGTTTTGGCTTACCCTTCACCTCTACTTGTAGCAATAAAATGTGATTGCACTGACTTATTACCTAATTAGAGGTAATAAGTGCACTGCCAATCACTTCCATTATTTTTGCATTCACACTATGGACTACACTCAACTTTAGACCACTGAGGTATATGAACACAGAGAAATTATTAATGTCCTCTTTCGTGAACAGTAACAATACAGTAAACAGGGCGAGGGCTTTACTTTGCCAAACAGCAGCTTAATCAATGCAAAAATAGAACTACCATTACAGCAATGTGTATTATTAAGTCCACATTATGGTATGTAAGCTACATTATAGCCCCTCCCTCAGAAAATACACACCAGCACTGTAAACTGTAGGGCTTTGACGAAACCAGTATTGTGATTTTTGGAGGGGGGGCATGGCAAAAATGAAAACACGAAGCAGAACAAACAAGTTGGTCCTTTAAAAACCTGCCATCTAAAATAGTGTGCTATAGCTTGAAAAATAAACGTGACTGGATGACAAAATAATGTTTGTTTTCAACATCAGAGCTATTTTCCTAAAGAAATGTAATCCGCTTCGTGATTTGTTTCCTTGCCACGATACTAACGAGGTGTACCCTAGTAAACCGATCTCTAAACCATGATGCATTGTGTGCTTCCAACCCTAAACATACAAGTATTACGTAACAAAAGGAACAACAAGCAGACAAGGATTTAGTTAGGCCCAGAGAGACAATAGTAATATAGTAGTAGCACTGTAGCGATCCTATTAAATTACTAGAGGGGCTATGTCATAAACCCTCAAAGTTACATAATGGCAGCCATAATGGTCAGGGAGAAATCTAAAACCAGTCTAATTGAAATGAATGTCAGTAGAGGTATAGGTGATGCATTTCCTGTTTTTTAATAACTCAGGAAAATAAAGGCATGCGATGACTATAATTCCATTACACAATTTGATACAACCTAACATATTGTCCTACAATTTACACAGGTTTTATACATATTTTCTGTACAAATAGCATCTAAAACAGTGTTTCCCAAACTCGGTCCTCGGGACACCAAAGGGTAGACATTTTGGTTTTTGCCCTAGCACTACACAGCTGATTCAAATAATCAACTAACCATCAAGCTTTGATTTGAAGCAGCTGTGTAGTGTTAGGGCAAAAACCAAAACATGCACCCCTTGGGATCCTGAGGACCGAGTTCGGGAAACGCTGCTCTAAAATATACAATATTATTCGAAAAGTATTCAGACCCCTTCTCTTTTACAAAATGTTGATCCGTTATAGCCTTATTCTAAAATGTATTAAATATATTTTTCCCCTAAATCTACACACAGTACCCCATAATAACGAAGCTAAAACAGGTTTAAAAATTTTAGCAAATTTATAAAAAATAAAACAAAATTCTTATTTACATAAGTATTCAGACACTTTGATATGAGACTTTAAAATTGAGCTCAGGTGCATCCTGTTCCCATTGATCATCCTTGAGATCTTTCTACAACTTCATAGGCTGTTTGGAACCACCAAGATTCTGCCTAGAGCTGGCCGCCTTGCCAAACTGAGCAATTGGGGGAGAAGGGCCTTGGTCAGGGAAGTGACCAAGAACCCGATGGTCACTCTGACAGAGCTCCAGAGTTCCTCTGTGGAAATGGGAGAACCTTCCAGAAGGACAACCATCTCTGCAGCACTCCACCAAATCAGGCTTTTATGGTAGAGTGGCCAGACGTAAGCCACTCCTCAGTAAAAGACACATGACAGCCCGTTTGGAGTGTGCAAAAGGGCACCTAAAAGACTCTCAGAAACAAGAGAAACACGTGTGACGTCTGAAGGAAATCTGGCACCATCCCTACAGTGAAGCACGGTGGTGGCAGGGACTGGGAGACGAGTCAGGATTGAGGGAAAGATGAACGGAGCAAAATATAGTGTGATCCTTGCCTGCTCCAGAGCGCTCAGAACCTCAGACTGGGGCAAAAGTTCCCCTTCCAACAGGACAACGACCCTAAGTGTACAACCAAAGCAATGCAAGAGTGGCTTAGGGACAAGTTTCTGAATGTCCTTGAATGGCCCAGCCAGAGCCCAGACTTCAACCTGCTCGAACCTCTCTGGAGAGAGGTGACAATAGCCGTGCAGGGACTCCCGAGTAGCCCAGTGGTCTAAGGCACTGCATCGCAGTTGCTAGCTGTGCCACTAGAGATCCTGGTTCGAGTCTAGGCGGCCGCGACCGGAAGACCCATGGGACGGCGCACAATTGGCCCAGCGACATCCGGGTTAGGGGAGGGTTTGGCCAGCAGGGATGTCCTTGTCCCATCGCGCTCTAGTGACTCCTGTGGCGGACCAGGCGCAACGCACGCTGACACGTTTGCCAGGTGAAAAGTGTTTCCGACACATTGGTGTGGCTGGCTTCCAGGTTAAGCGGGCATTGTGTCAAGAAGCAGTGCGGCTTGGTTGGGTCGTGTTTTGGAGGCCGCATAGCTCTCAACCTTCGCCTCTCCAGAGTACGTACGGCAGTTGCAGCGATGAGACAAGACTGTACCTACCAATTGGATACAAAGAAATTGGGCAGAAAAACAGCTAAAAAATACAAATAAAATAGCCGTGCAGCGACGCTCTCCATCCAACATGACAGAGCTTGAGAGGATCTGTAGAGAAGAATTGGAGAAACTCCCCAAATACAGATGTGCCAAGTGTCATACCCAAGAAGACCTGAGACTAATTGGTGCTTCAATAAAGTACTGAGTAAAGGGTCTGAATACTAATGAAAAATGTGATATCAGCTTTTTATTTTTAATAAATCTGCAAAAATGTGTAAAAACCTGTTTTTACTTCGTCATTATGGGATATTGTGTGTAGAGTGATGAAGGCAATTTTTTAAAATCAATTTTAGAATAAGGTTGTAACGTAACAAAATGTGTAAAAAGTCAAGAGGTCTGAATAGTTTCCGATAGCACTGTAAACAGCACATAAATGTCTGATTTTGTTTTCTTGGAAAGTTGTGAATGCTACAGAATTACTTGATACAATATCAGTACTTGTTACATTGACAACTTGTTTACAAGGTGTATAGGGGATGTTGTTCCCACTGACGATTAAAACCTATCCAAACCAAAAACTGTGGATAGATGGCAGCATAACTCAAAGCGTTAACCACCACATTTAACCACGGCAAGTTGACTGGCATTATGGTTGAGTATAAACAGTCCAGTCATACAGTCCAGTAAGCCACCAAACAGGCAAAACGCCAGTACCAGAGACAAAGTGGAGTTGCAAATCAACGGCTTAAACACGAGGCGTATGTGGCAGGGACTCCAGACAATCGTGGATAATAAAGAGAAAACCAGCCACGTCGCTGACACCGACGTCTTGCTCCAGGACAAGCTAAACACTTACGCCCGCTTTGAGAGAAACAGTGCAGGCCACCACAGCTCCCGTAGACTGCGAGCTCTCGTTCTCCGTGGCCGACGGGAATAAGACATTTGTGTCTTAACCCTCACAAGGCTGCTGGACCAGACAGCATCTCTAGCCGCGTCCTCAGAGCCTGCGCAAACATATTCAAATCTCTCCCTATCCCAGTCTGATGTCCCCACTTGCATCAAGATGTAAACCATTGTTCCTGTACCCAAGAAAGCTAAGGTAACTGAACTAAATGACTATCGACCCGTAGCATTCACTAGCCTCTCAAAGCACTTCATGATGACTAGTGAAGGATCGTATCAGCTCCACCTTACTAGACACCCTAGACCCACTGCAATTTGCATACCGCCCCAATAGATCCACGGATGACGCAATCGCCATCGCACTGCCCTATCCCACCTGGATAAGACGAATACTGATGTAAGAATGCTGTTCATTGACTACAGGTCAGCCTTCAACTCCATAGTACCCTCCAAGATCATCATTAATCTCAGGGCCTGGGTCTCTGAACCCCGCCCTGTGCAACTGGGTCCTGGACTTCCTCACGAGCCACCTCCAGGTTGTGAAGGTAGGCAACAACACCTACTCTGCTGATCATTTATTTCAGTTACTTTCACAACAACATCCCCTACCTAGGAAAGGGCTGAAAATAGTAATATGTAGCCTTAGAAATAAAAAAAACTTGCTAACAACCGATAACATTCATGAACTCAGGACCCTGTCTTTCAAAGAGAGTTAGTAAAAATCCAAATAACTTTGCAGATCTTCATTGGAAAGGGTTTAAACACTGTTTCCCATGCATGTTCAATGAACCATAAACAATTAATGAACATGCACCTGTGGAATGGTCGTGAAGACACAAACAGCTTACAGACGGTAGGCAATTACGGTCACAGTTATAAAAACTTAGGACACTAAAGAGGCCTTTCTACTGACTCTGAAAAACATCAAAAGAAAGATGCCCAGGGTCCCTGCTCATCTGCGTGAACGTGCCTTAGGCATGCTGCAAGGAGGCATGAGGACTGCAGATGTGGCCAGGTCAATAAATTGCAATGTCCGTACTGTGAGACGCCTAAGACAGCGCTACAGGGAGACAGGACGGACAGCTGATCGTTCTCACAGTGGCAGACCAAGTGTAACAACACCTGCACAGGATCGGTACATCCGAGCATCACACCTGCGGGACAGGTACAGAATGGCAACAACAACTGCCTGAGTTACACCAGGAACGCACAATCCCTCCATCAGTGCTCAGACTGTCCGCAATAGGCTGAGAGGCTAGACTGAGGGCTTGTAGGCCTGTTGTATTGGAGTGGCCATCACAAAGCCCTGACATCAATCCCATAGAACATTTGTGGGCAAAACTGAAAAAGCATGTGCAAGCACCGAGGCCTACAAACCTGACTCAGTTACACCAGCTCTGTCAGGAGGAATGGGCCAAAATTCACCTAACTTATTGTGGGAAGTTTGTGGAAGGCTACCCGAAACGTTTGACACAAGTAAAACAATTTAAAAGGCAATGCTACCAAATACTAATTGAGTGTATGTTAGCTTCTGACCCCCTGGGAATGTGATGAAAGAAATAAAAGCTGAAATAAGTAATTCTCTACTATTATTCTGACATTTCACATTCTTAAAACAAAGTGGTGATCCTAACTGACCTAAAAAAGGGCATTTTTACTAGGATTAAATGTCAGGAATTGTGAAAAACTGAGTTGAAATGTATTTGGCTAAGGTGTATGTAAACTTCCGACTTCAACTGTAAATACTACACATTCATTGTTTTACACTATCTTTTCATAGCACTGGCAAACCATGATCGACCAACTCCCTGACCAACATGGCTGACCTTTGGACCAGCATAAGAAGGTTCATGTCCATTCTTGTAATTCAATGAGTAACACAGTAATAATACTGTAATTGTGCTCTTAACGCTATGGTTAGGCCCTTGTGACTTATTTCAACACCAATACTAGGTGGATTTGGTGAGAGATGTACAGCAAGCACCTGGTGTGCATTTAGCACACAACGAGCGGTACTCACGGTTGGTCGAGCTTCTTGAACTCGGGGATGGGCTCGGCCTTCTTGCGGGACATGAACCAGTAGATGATGAGGCCGGCGATGAGGGTGAAGAGGAAGATGTCCAGGTTACTGAAGAGAGGCTCTTCCTCCTCCATGGCCTCCGGCTGGGTGCTGCTCTCCGATTCCATGTCCGGCATCGTCACACAGGGCTGCCAGGACAACCAGACAGGGCAAGAGGTTAGAGGCCAGGAGTAGTGCTGTCCAACTAAAAAAGATCTTTGTCGACCGAAAGTCTGTTCTTTCGACCAATCGATCGGTCAAAGTTTTAAACATGTATTTTTCCATATAGACACACCCTATGTTTTTTAATAAAATCAACTATATGCATTGAGCTTAACTGATGCTTTAAGCGCACTGTTTGATGAAATAAGACAACAAAAAAAGTCAGATAGCAAGAAAAAAAAAAGAAGAAAAAATGACCATACTGCTCCCACTCCTACTGGCTTTTGCAGTCACTGACATTACTCTTGAAGTTGCCGGTAATAGGCTACACGAGGAGTCGGCAACCTTTCTCATGTGGAATGCCAATTTATCTTACCATTTCTACTGATCTGCGTGCCAGTTACGATTAAGCCAGGGAGTGCTTGGGGATAAAAAAAAAAAGAGGAAGCAGCCTGCACAAAAGGGCAGAGAACGGAAAGGGAAGCGTGTGTTATGAAGAGTGTGAGAAGAGAGAAATATCTGTCTGATTAGCTGATTGGCTAAGGACCCAAGTTTTTGGATTACCCCTGGAGAACGGATTGTGAAATGGTTGATGAATTCCCCCAATGTGCAAAAATCCCTAATAAAACATTTGCATTCTAAACGAAGCAAAAAAAAGAAATGTCCCTTTTTCAGGACCCTGTCTTCCAAAGATAGTTCGTAAAAATTCAAATAACTTCACAGATCTTCATTGTAAAGGATTTAAACAGTTTGCCATGCTTGTTCAATGAACCATAAACAATTAATGAACATGCACATGTGGAACGGTCGTTAAGACAAACAGTTTACAGACGGTAGGCAATTACGGTCACAGTTATGAAAACTTAGGACCTTTCTACTGACTCTGAAAAACACCAAAATAAAGAACGTGCCTTAGGCATGCTGTAATGACCCATGAGGACTGCAGATGTGGCCAGGGCAATAAATTGCAATGTCCGTACTGTGAGGCGCCTAAGACAGCGCTACAGGGAGACAGGACGGGCAGCTGATCGTCCTCGCAGTGGCAGACCACGTGTAACACCTACACAGGATCGGTACATCCGAACATCACACCTGCGGGACAGGTACAGGATGGCAACAGCAACTGCCCGAGTTACACCAGGAATGCACAATCCCTCCATCAGTGCTCAGACTGTCCGCAATAGGCTGAGAGAGGCTGGACTGAGGGCTTGTAGGTCTGTTGTAAGGCAGGTCCTCACCAGACATCACCGGCAACAACGTCACCTATGGGCACAAACCCACCGTCGCTGGACCAGACAGGACAAGCAAAAAGTGCTCTTCACTGACGAGTCGCGGTTTTGTCTCACCAGGGGTGATGGTCGGATTCGCATTTATCGCCGAAGGAATGAGCGTTACACCTAGGCCTGTACTCTGGAGCGGGATCGATTTGGAGGTGGAGGGTCCGTCATGGTCTGGGGTGGTGTGTCACAGCATCATCGGACAGAGCTTGTTGTCATTGCAGGCAATCTCAAAGCTGTGCGTTACAGGGAAGATATCCTCCTCCCTCATGTGGTATCCTTCCTGCATGCTCATCCTGACATGACCCTCCAGCATGACAATGCCACCAGCCATACTGCTCGTTCTGTGCGTGATTTCCTGCAAGACAGGAATGTCAGTGTTCTGCCATGGCCAGCGAAGAGCCCGGATCTCAATCCCATTGAGCACGTCTGGAACCTGTTGGATCGGAGGGTGAGGGCTAGGGCCATTCCCCCCAGAAATGTCAGGGAACTTGCAGGTGCCTTGGTGGAAGAGTGGGGTAACATCTCACAGCAAGACCTGGCAAATCTGGTGAAGTCCATGAGGAAGAGATGCACTGCATTACTTAATGCAGCTGGTGGCCACAACAGATACTGACTGTTGACCCCCCCCCCTACATGTCTGTGGAACTTGCTCAGTTTCAACTTGCTCAGTCTCAGTTGTTGAATCTTATGTTCATACAAATATTTACACATGTTAAGTTTGCTGCAAATAAACACAGTTGACAGTGAGAGGACGTTTCTTTTTTTCTGAGTTTAGTTTGTATAAAGTGTATAAAGTTTAAACATGGCTCTGGGCTAATGGCCTGTCGAGATTTCTAACTTTATAATGAAACATGAAGAATAAATGCTAAGTTGTAAGAGCAGGGTTATTGTTGTTGACAGCCTATGCTGATTAATGTTTAGCAATTCACATGTAATGCCCACGTCTGCCAGAGTGCAACAGGTCACAGGAGTTCATATCATGCCTCTTTCCTTATCTTGAGGTTCATGAGCTACCATATCGCTCATTTATTAACTTTGGACAAAATAGACAAATTAAAACAGCCATCAAACAATATACCTAATAAAACAATGCCTCAATTTATTATTACACTAATAACAAGAGACAGGAACTAAGTTCAGTTTAGCCCAGGAACTACTCTAAAGGAGCTTACCATTACTCCCTAAGGTCCAAGGACTTTATATGTTATTTTCAGAGTGGCTCTGGCAGCCAAATACTCCATCTAAACGTGAATCGATGCTCAAATTGCGATACGGTTATAGAAACACAAAGCCCTTTACTTTCATATCACATCAAAATAATTTCGCTAATGTAAAAAAATACACGGTTTTAACCGGCTTTAATCATCACAGTTGCAGTAACAGTATTTTTCAATGACAACACGTTTCTGGCGGACTTCTTCAGTTACACACAGGTATTTAGAGCATGCTAGATAGCTAATTAGCACGGTCTTTTGTCTTCCGTAAACACGCGCTGTAACAGAGATATGGCCGTGTGGGAACACTAACCCTATAAAAGGTGTATCAATTAAACCTTGTTAAAAAAAAATTCTAGCTGGTATGAAAGATAAAGAAAATTCTTATGCATCCAAAACCATACCTCAAGCGATGTGTCTCAATGTTCAAACAGAGCGTCGGGGTTCTTAACAAAACATCCCCGTTCAGAAGACGCCTTCATCTAATGACTTGTGTAATGGAACAGAGTAATGATCAAGAGCTACATTCAGTCAAGCGATGCCCAGAGATCTTTTTTTTAAATATAATTGCTTGAAAAAATGTGTAGCTTGGCTGCTGAGGCAAGGATACCCCTAGCTCCGCTAAAACCATTTACAACTTTGTGCTGTTTTCAAGGGATTGTTAAATATTTGGTTTTAATATCATGACTTCTTCAAGAGCATAGTCAGAAGTACACATTGCCGATTATTGCAAAAGTAGTTTCATCAAGGTTATACAGCCAGTACCTGCCTGATGTTCACGGTCAGTCAACATCAATTGATAAAGTAATTTCAGATACGTGAGGGTAGCCCAACCATTTGGCATGTAGCTAGCTATGCAAACAACGTGTCATTTAGCTTGCTTCATCAGAGATTAGGCTTTTATTTATTTATTTTAAAGCTTGTCATCGGCAAGTCCTCATCCTAGTAAAGTGGTCAGTCAGACTTCTGTCAATACCACTATAGATGGCAAGCAAATCAAACAATATTTGGATATAGCCATCTAACTAACCCTATTGACGTGATGTTATTAGCTAGCTAGCCAATTTAATGTGGTCAGTCGAATAGACGTGGTCCATCAATCAATCAATCAATGTAGCCTAGCTATCATGTCTGTCAGCCGCAATCGTGATTAAACACTTAAAACCCATGTTGAAAAGGGGATAATGTCAGGCAGGCCTACGTTGGTTGGATAAAAAAAAGTACATTAGGTCTACTTATCACTATGTTTAGCCAACTGTACAACGTTTCTACAGGTAGCTTCCAAAGTAAACATTATCAAGTATCGTTAATAGTAACATTACATCGGCAAATGCGCCCTTCTGCTGCTTGACAGGCAGAGCGCACAAAGGGTTGGAAAGTAACCTAAACCACCTCATCAGGTATCACTTCTTCACTTATTTTATCACTCAAATATCAAATTTATGGTGGCCAATATTGAGAGATATCGTCAGGCTACCCTCACGTATCTAAAATTGTGATCAATTGATGTTTACTGATCATGAAAAGCATCCAGTTAACTTACTTGCTGTATAATCGGACATTTGTCGTTCTGACTATGCTCTACAAGTGATGATATTACAACCAAATACTGTTGTTAACATGTATTTAACAATGCCTTAAAAAGGCACGCAGTTTTATTGATAACGACCAATATAACTTCGAATAGAGCTTGACCACGACATTAGCAATCAAACATCAAATCATACAACTACTAGCTGACTCTCCAAAGAAAGTGACAAGTGGCAAAGCTGTTAACTAAAAACAGGGTTTGGTATATCAGTAAGTGAACTAGCTTAAACTAAATAGCAAGCTATAGAAATGAATATTTAGCCATTGGCTAGAAGCTAACGTTAGCTGTACTTGCTGAAAAGTTTGTTAGTTGTACTTCCTTGACAGTTGGCTAGGTTATGTAGCAAGCCTTGTCGAGCTAGCTAAGTTTGAATGAAATTTGATTAGAAATTAGCTTTATTACAATCCATTCTCATGACATTAATCCTCAGTACTGCCAGAGAAACAGCACTTCAGTATATTAAACATTTCCACATCGCTAGACTTTCAGTTAGCTACTTACCTTCCAGTCTTCACTGTCAACAAAAAGCACAACACAATGCAGAAACTTCACGCAATGCTATGACTCTGAAGGACTAAACCAAACCAGTTTTCTCAAGGGGTGTAGTATTTCCTACTCAAGAGTGGACATACACGTCACGACAGGCTATCTGTAGTCAAGGTCAGATCACTTGTACAGAAAGACATCAAATAATCACCCATTCTCTTTGTCTAACAATTCAATTAACTATGCTTAGTTACTTATTAAAAACGATTTTCTTAGTATCTCACTTTGCAGAATACACATTTTAAGAAATGGACTAGTCCATAAAGACGTTACCCAATGACTTTGTAACCGTAATAATAAATCACAGATCACAGTGCAGTGGTCCAGGGGTCAAGGTTATGTATCCACCGAATAGTACAAAGTGTCTTCACATCTCTGAAGCAAGTTACCTTCAGTCATATTGAAAGATTAGTGTGTATTTTGATTGGTGATAGTAACAAGGACAGATAGCAGTATAGCACAGACCTGAACCCAGTGGTGTAAAGTACCTAAGTAAAAATACTTTAAAGTACTAATTAAGTAGTTTTTTTTAGGTATCTGTTCTTTACTGTACTATTTATATTTTTGACCAACTTTTACTTCACTACATTCCTAATGAAAATAATTTACTTTTTACTCCCTACATTTTCCCTGACACCCAAAGTACTCGTTACATTTTGAACGCATAGCAGGAAAGGAAAATTGTCTAAATTCACACACTTATCAAGAGAACATTCCTGGTCATCTATACTACCTCTGATCTGGCAGACTCACTGAACACAAATGCTTCGTTTGTAAAGATGTCCGAGTGTTGGAGTGCCCCTTGAGTCATTTTCTATTAAGGTATCTTTACACTTACTCAAGTAAAAGTGGATATAGCCATCTAGTTTATCCCCTGAAAGTTAGCAAACCAACCATATTGACATGATCTGTTATTAGCTAGCTAGCCAATTTGATGTGGTCAGTCAAATAGACATAGTCCATCAATGTAGCCTAGCTATCATGTCTGTAAGCCGCAATCGTGATTAAACACTTAAAAACAATGTAGAAAGGGGATAATGTTAGGCAACTTAACTAGGTAGGTAGGCAGCCCCCCACACACATGGTATATAATATATTATTTTAGCAATAAGAGGCCATGTTATTGCACAATCCCAATCACACTGTGACTATTATTCTATCCTTTTTTTTTGTTTAAATGACTGAAATGTCTAAGCCACGCCATAAAAATGCTGAAATGCTGTGCCATTATTGTATTGAGCAGAAACATATTCATATTTAACCCATTCAGAAATCTCCATGATTATAGAAAGTTCTGGAGAAGCTCTTATGGAGAAAATCAGCTGATGCAGTTTCTGTGTACCCTCTTCATCTCTCCATCTCACTGACCCTTGGGTTTTGCCTGGTCCTTGCTCCTGAACTTGGTGTGGACTACTGCAACAGTAGTGAGGAAGTTGCCCATGAACAGAATGAGGAAGGAGATCCCACACATTTAGACCTAGAATGACATAGCAGAAATTGTGAATATTGTCGTAAGATGGGGGAAGACAGCTTTTTTATTATTATATTGTCTGCATTTATGGATGGGAGACTTATCAAAAGGGCATAATACGTTTAATTAAGAAATCAACACTTTAAAAGCAACCCCAAGAAACAGTACAGATGAAGATTAAAAATTCAGGCCTACTGTACATTTTACTGTATAAATTATTGTTGAAAACAAGTCTAGGTTGGAACTGTTGCTGTTACAAGTAATAATTTTTATTCTGAACTGGAATAAACTGATTGAAGCAAGATGCTTTTTGAGACAAACACTCACACAGTGCTGGGTTGCTCATCTGCAGCAGGAAGCGGTCTCCTGCCTGAGAAAGCAGTAGATGTTCTGATCCAGTTTGGCACCACATACCTATGCAAGTCAGGGTTCTCAAGTACAGAAACAGTGTCAATGCTGAGCATGACCTCAGTGTTGCACTGTCAAAAACTGAGCCCAGAATAGACCTGCTTGTTGAAAACTTCAACCAGCCACAGACCTCTCATTAGGACTGTGTGTATGTTTGTGTTTTCTGGTCTACATCTGTGTGATGTGATCAATCAGTTTATTCAAATTCAGAATAAAACATATGTATTTTAAGAGCAACAGTTCCAACCTAGATTTTCTATCAACAATAACTTATACAGTAAGATGTACAGTAGGCCTGAATTTGTTATCTGTACTGTTACTTAGGGTTGCACGATCAAAAAGCCTGTGTCTGTTCTATTATACATCTGTGTGACGTGATCAATCCGTTTATTCCAGTTCAGAATGAAATTATTTATTGTATTTTAACAGCAACAGTTCCAACCTAGACAGGTATGTAAGAGTGTTTTTAATGGGGAAAAATAAACATAAATACAGTGGGGAGAACAAGTATTTGATACACTGCCGATTTTGCCGATTTTCCTACTTACAAAGCATGTAGAGGTCTGTAATTTTTATCATAGGTACACTTCAACTGTGAGAGACGGAATCTAAAACAAAAATCCAGAAAATCACATTGTATGATTTTTAAGTAATTAATTTGCATTTTATTACATGACATAAGTATTTGATCACCTACCAACCAGTAAGAATTCCGGCTCTCACAGACCTGTTAGTTTTTCTTTAAGAAGCCCTCCTGTTCTCCACTCATTACCTGTATTAACTGCACCTGTACAGACTCCAACCTCTCCACAATGGCCAAGACCAGAGAGCTGTGTAAGGACATCAGGGATAAAATTGTAGACCTGCACAAGGCTGGGATGGGCTACAGGACAATAGGCAAGCAGCTTGGTGAGAAGGCAACAACTGTTGGCGCAATTATTAGAAAATGGAAGAAGTTCAAGATGACGGTCAATCACCCTCGGTCTGGAGCTCCATGCAAGATCTCACCTCGTGGGGCATCAATGATCATGAGGAAGGTGAGGGATCAGCCCAGAACTACACAGCAGGACCTGGTCAATGACCTGAAGAGAGCTGGGACCACAGTCTCAAAGAAAACCATTAGTAACACACTACGCCATCATGGATTAAAATCCTGCAGCGCATGCAAGGTCCCCCTGCTCAAGCCAGCGCATGTCCAGGCCCGTCTGAAGTTTGCCAATGACCATCTGGATGATCCAGAGGAGGAATAGGAGAAGGTTGTGTGGTCTGATGAGACAAAAATAGAGCTTTTTGGTCTAAACTCCACTCGCCGTGTTTGGAGGAAGAAGGATGATGAGTACAACCCCAAGAACCCATCCCAACCGTGAAGCATGGAGGTGGAAACATCATTCTTTGGGGATGCTTTTCTGCAAAGGGGTCAGGACGAATGCACCGTATTGAGGGGAGGATGGATGGGGCCATGTATCGCAAGATCTTGGCCAACAACCTCCTTCCCTCAGTAAGAGCATTGAAGATGGGTCGTGGCTGGGTCTTCCAGCATGACAACGAAACGAAACACACAGCCAGGGCAACTAAGGAGTGGCTCCGTAAGAAGCATCTCAAGGTCCTGGAGTGGTCTAGCCAGTCTCCAGACCTGAACCCAATAGAAAATCTTTGGAGGGAGCTGAAAGTCCGTATTGCCCAGCGACAGCCCCGAAACCTGAAGGATCTGGGGAAGGTCTGTATGGAGGAGTGGGCCAAAATCCCTGCTGCAGTGTGTGCAAACATGGTCAAGAACTACAGGAAACGTATGAGCTCTGTAATTGCAAACAAAGGTTTCTGTACCAAATATTAAGTTCTGCTTTTCTGATGTATCAAATACTTATGTCATGCAATAAAATGCAAATTAATTATTTAAAAATCACACAATGTGATTTTCTGGATTTTTGTTTTAGATTCCGTCTCTCACAGTTGAAGTGTACCTATGATAAAAATTACAGACCTCTACATGCTTTGTAAGTAGGAAAATCTGCAAAATCGGCAGTGTATCAAATACTTGTTCTCCCCACTGTATATTTATGGATATTTCATTGTTGTTTGTTTTTGTTTATACTGCATTTTCTTTAGGCATAATGTACCGATATTTACGTATAGTTGCATATTTTCCTAAGCTTGGGTCCCAGGAAAACACATAATTTCTCATTTGGGTCCCAGTCTGAAAAAGTTTAAGAACCCCTGCTTTACAGTCTTGGAACCGATCCATCCTGAACAGAGAGAGTCCGTTGTAGAGTTGCCAAAACTGCAACACAAAACATCAATTACCTACTTTACACACACATATTAAATACACACAAAACATTTAAGTAGTACAAAACGCATGCACGCACACACACACACAAAACCCCAAATGCCAGGTCAATCAAATGTTTAGGGCAGAACTGGGTTCAAATAATTTGAGCACTTGTTTGAGTCTGCCTGGAGTGCCAGATGGGCAGGGTTTGCAGTTTTGAGACTATTTTATTGGTTTATTAAGCCAGGCAACCTCAAACAGGCACATATAAATGATTTGAAATGATTATTTCAAGTTTAAAACCCAGGTCTGATTCAAGAGCCTCTAAAACATGACAACATGAGCATAATTCTACAATATAACTGAAGATTTACAGTGCCTTCAGAAAGTATTCACACCCCTTGACTTTTTCCACATTTTGTTGTCTTTAGCCTGAATTTAAAATTGCTAAAATTAAGATTGTGTCACTGGCCTACACACAATACCCCATTATGGCAAGCCTAAATAAGTTCAGGAGTAAAAATGTGCTTAACCAGTCACATAAGTTGCATGGACTTATTCTGTGTTCAATAATAGTGATTTACATTTATTTATGACTAACCTATCTCTATACCCCACACATACAATTATCTGTAAGGTCTCTCAATCGAGCAGTGAAGGTCAAGCACATATTCAATCACAAAGACCAGGGTGGTTTTTCAATGCATCGCAAAGAAGGGCACCAATTGGTAGATGTGTCATTTTTTTTAAATAATAACTGATGCTGAATATTCTTTTGAGCATGGTGAAGTTATTAATTACACTTTGGAAGGTTTATCAATACAGCCATTCACTACAAAGATACAGGCGTGCCTCCTAACTCAGTTGCCGGACAGGAAGGAAACTGCTCAATAATTTCACCATGATTTTTTTTAAACAGTTAGAGTTTAATGGTTGAGATATGAGAAAACAGAGGATGGATCAACAACATTGTAGTTAGTACACAATACTAACCTAAATTACAGAGTAAAAAGTAGGAAGCCTGTATATAATACAAATAATCCACAATGTGTATCCTGTATGCAACAAGGCACTGAAGTAATACTGCAAAAATGTGGCAAAGAAATTAACTTTATGTCCTGAATACAAAGTGTTATGTTTGTGGCAAATCCAACAACACATTGCTGAGTACCTACCACTCTTCATATTTTCAAGCATGGTGGTGGCTGCATCATGTTATGGGTATGCTTGTTATCGGCAAGGACTATGGAGTTTTTTTTAGACAAATAAACAGAATACTTCTAAGCACAGGCAAAATCTTAGAGAAAAACCTGCTTCAGTCTTCTTTAACAGACACTGGGAGACGAATTATCACTTTTCATCAGGACAATAACCTAAAACACGAGGCCAAATCTACACTGGAATTGCTTATCAAGACAACATTGAATGTTCTTGAGTGGCATAGTTGGTTGTGACATAAAATCGGCTTGATAATCTATGGCAAGATTCTGAAATGACTTTCTAGCAATGATCAACAACCAACTTGACAGAGCTTGAAGAATTTTAAAGCAATAATGGGCAAATATTGTACAATCCATGTGTGCAAAGCTCTTAGACTTACCCAAAAAGAGTCACAGCTGTAATCACTGCCAAAAGTGTTTGTAACATGTGTTGTCTCAGGGTGGTGAATACTTGCTGCCGAATGTATGTAGTCATTGAACACTGGTCACTTTAATATTGTTTACATACTTACCCCCTTCAAATGTATATACTGTATTCTAGTCAAGGCTCATCTTATATAACTACTGCCGTACACACCTTTTCTTTTCATATACTATCCATATCAAATCAAATGTATTTATATAGCCCTTCTTACATCAGCTGAAACTCAGCCTAAAACCCCAAACAGCAAGCAATGCAGGTGTAGAAGCACGGTGGCTAGGAAAAACTCCCTAGAAAGGCCAAAACCTAGGAAGAAACCTAGAGAGGAACCAGGCTATGAGGGGTGGCCAGTCCTCTTCTGGCTGTGCCGGATGGAGATTATAACAGAACATGACCAAGATGTTCAAATGTTCATAAATGACCAGCATGGTCAAATAATAATAATCACAGTAGTTGTCGAGGGTGCAGCAAGTCAGCACCTCAGGAGTAAATGTCAGTTGGCTTTTCATTAAGAGTATCTCTACCGCTCTTGCGGTCTCTAGAGAGTTGAAAACAGCAGGTCTGGGACAGGCAGCACGTTCGGTAAACAGGTCAGGGTTCCATAGCCGCAGGCAGAACAGTTGAAACTGGAGCAGCAGCACAGCCAGGTGGACTGAGGACAGCAAGGAGTCATCATGCCAGGTAGTCCTGAGGCATGGTCCTAGGGCTCAGGTCCTCCGAGAGAGAGAAAGAGAGAATTAGAGAGAGCATACTTAAATTCACACAGGACACCGGATAAGACAGGAGAAGTACTCCAAATATAACAAACTGACCCTAGCCTCCCGACACAAACTACTGCAGCATAAATACTGGAGGCTTAGTGTCTATACACCCCATCATACATATACAGCGCCTTCGGAAACTATTCAGACGCCTTGACGTTTCCACATTTTTGGTAGGTTACAGCCTTATTCTAAAATTCATTACAATCTTCACACAATACCCCATTATGAAAAAGCAAAAACTGGATTTCAGACAATTTTGCTCATTTACAAAAAAAGAAAAATATATCACATTTATTAAAGATTTCAGACCCTTTACTCAGTACTTTTTTGAAGCACTTTTGGCAGCGATTACAGCCTTCAGTACTCTTGGGTATAATGCTACAAGATTGGCACACCTGTATTTGGGGAGTTTCTCTCATTCTTCTCTGCAGATCCTCTCAAGCGCTGTCAGATTGGATGGGGAGTGTCACTGCACAGCTATTTTCAGGTCATTCAGGCCAAAGAGTTCAATCTTGGTTTCATCAGACCAGAGAATCTTGTTTTTCATGGTCTGAGGTCGCTTTCCACAAACTCCAAGCAGGCTGTCATTGTCACATTCGTCGTAACGATGAGACCAAGGCGGAGCGGGATGTGAATACATTATTTTTTAATTAACAAATGAAACACTAAACAAACTAACAAAACAACAAAACGAACGTGAAGCTATAAATAACTGAGTGCTGACATGCAACTACACATAGACAATAACCCACAAAACCAAAATGGCAACCTAAATAGGATCCCCAATCAGAGACAACAATAAACAGCTGCCTCTGATTGGGAACCAATTCAGGCCACCATAGACCTACATTTACCTACACATACAAAAACCCCATAGATAAACAACAACCCTAGACAAGACAAAAACACACACCCTCGTCACACCCTGACCTGACCAAAATAATACAGAAAACATAGATAACTAAGGTCAGGGCGTGACAGTACCCCCCCCCCCCCCCCCCCCAAAGGTGCGGACTCCCGATCGCAAACGTAAACTTATAGGGGAGGGTCCGGGTGGGCATCTACCCACGGTGGCGGCTCTGGTTCTGGATGCCGCCCCCCATCTTTACACTGGTCCCTTTGCCTTTGTTGAGCTGAACCGTGGCTCATCGCCAGAGACGCCGGGCTGGGGACCGTCGCTGGAGACGCCGGGCTGGGGACCGTCGCTGGAGACGCCGGGCTGGGGACCGTCGCTGGAGACGCCGGGCTGGGGACCGTCGCTGGAGACGCCGGGCTGGGGACCGTCGCTGGAGACCCCGGGCTGGGGACCGTCGCTGGAGGCTCCGGACTGGGGACCGTCGCTGGAGGCTCCGGACTGGGGACCGTCGCTGGAGGCTCCGGACTGGGGACCGTCGCTGGAGGTTCCGGACTGGGGACCGTCGCTGGAGGTTCCGGACTGGGGACCGTCGCTGGAGGTTCCGGACTGTGGCGCGTCGTTGGAGGTTCCGGACTGTGGCCCGTCGTTGGAGGTTACGGACTGTGGCCCGTCGTTGGAGGTTACGAACTGTGAACTGTCGCCGGAAGCTCTGGACTGGGTACGGTCTCCGGACGCTCTGGACTGGGTACTGTCGCTGGATGCTCTGGACTGGGTACCGTCGCCGGACGCTCTGGACTGGGTACCGTCGCCGGACGCTCTGGACTGCCGAGGCGCACTGTAGGCCTGGTGCGTGGTGCCGGAACTGGTGGTACCGGGCTGAGGACACGCACCTCAGGGCGAGTGCGGAGAGGAGGAACAGGACGTATTGGACTCTGGAGGCGCACTGGAGGTCTGGAGTGTAGAGCTGACACAATCCGTTCTGGCTGGATGTTTATTTTCGCCCTGCAAATGCACGCACTGGGCTGTGAAACACTAAACAAACTAACAAAACAACAAAACGAACATGAAGCTATAAATAACTGAGTGCTGACATGCAACTACACATAGACAACTACACATAGACAACAACCCACAAAACCAAAATGGAAAATGGCAACCTAAATAGACATACAAAAACCCCATAGATAAACAACAACCCTAGACAAGACAAAAACACACATACCCACCCTTGTCACACCCTGACCTGACCAAAATAATATAGAAAACATAGATAACTAAGGTCAGGGCGTGACAGTCATGTGACTTTTACTGAGAAGTTGCTTCCGTCTGGTCACTCTACCATAAAGGCCTGATTGGTGGAGTGCTGCAGAGATGGGAGAACCTTCCAGAAGGACAACCATCTCCACAAAGGAACTCTAGAGCTCTGTCAGAGTGACCATCGGGTTCTTGGTCACCTCCCTGACCAAGGCCCTTCTCCCCCGATTGCTCAGTTTGGCCGGGCGGCCAGCTCTAGGGAGAGTCTTGGTGGTTCTTGGGGACCTTCAATGCTGCAGACAATTTTTGGTAGCCTTCCCCAGATCTATGCCACGACACAATCCTGTCTCCGAGCTCTATGGACAATTCCTCCGACCTCATGGCTTGGTTTTTGCTCTGACACGCATTGTCAACTCTGGGACCTTATATAGACAGGTGTGTGCCTTTCAAAATCATGTCCAATCAATTGAATTGACCACAGGTGGACTCCAATCAAGTTGTAGAAACATCTGAAGGATGATCAATGGAAACGGGATGCACCTGAGCTCAATTTCAAGTCTCATAGCAATGGGTCTGAATACTATGTAAATAAGGTATCTGTTTTTTGTTGTTGATTTAATACATTTCTAAAACTTGTTTTTGCTTTGTCATTATAGGGTATTATGTGTAGATTATTTAATCCATTTTAGAATAAGGCTGTAACATAAAATGTGGAAAATGTCAAGGGGTCTGAATACTTTCCGAAGGCACTGTATGTGTGATTTATTATGCAATCCCTGTGCAACAAAGTAGCCTCAGTGTGACTCACTATTATATACGTGACAAAGCAAACTAACTCCAGCTCAACTAATCTCACAGTCAGAGGAATCCCACGGCCAGATCCCATACTCACATGACCAAAAAACAGGAAGGGCAGAAGAAATGTCAGCCCTCGCCACATCCAGGACTGAAATCCTTCTAAAAGATAGATGGGCACAGAGTAGACGTAAATAAATATATCTCTTTGTAACTATGTAGCTATAACAAGGCGCGTCATTATTAGACTCTGTCTCACCCACAGTCAGGTACCTGTTGTGTCTTTATCCCAGGGTTCTTAGTCTGTACAGACAGCCACTTTGATAGTAGTACTGCATACAGTGACCTATGTCTGTGTTGCCAGAACATACTGATATAGAATTTTGTTATCATTGTTCATAAATTTCAATTAACCTAATCGGTCTGCAACCCAGAGTTTGTAAAGTTCTGGTTTCAATGAAACAGACAGAATTCCCAGCTTACAAAAGTCAAATCAATGTTTATTCACGAGAGCTCTCCAGTTCATATCCAAAAACATTCATTTTATACCATTCTCCTTACTTACGCACACACAAACATTTAGGAGAGCTATCTTCTTCTCCAGAATTCTCACCACTGTTTATCACTACACAGCCGACAGTTCCATTCCCCCAAGATTAGGGAAACCTGTAGGGGTACTCCTTGTCCTATCATACATTTCTCAGAGTTCTAGCCGGGTCGGTTCAAACACAGTTTAATTGTTCTGTGTTTTCTTTAGGCACACACACACATTCCTCTCTTCCCCAGTCCAACCTAGTTGGACTTATGTTTAATATTTTCATTATTCCTTATATATGCTACATAACCTATAATCCCTAATGGTTAAGTTTCCGGGTAGAATTATTTAATCATTATCTTTAACCTTATAAATTATTTTATCAATCCACCCTTAAAATTCCTCAAACATACATGTATTTTATACCATTTTAAAGGTAATCTTGTTGTTAATCCCACCAAAGTGTCCGATTTCAAATAGGTTTTTCAGCGAAAGCACCACAAACGATGACTAAATAATACACACTGATATATCAAACACTATATGGAAACATAAATGTTATACAACAATAACCCAAACCAATACATGTATTTACATTCGATTACTCATCAATGACTGTTCTAAGCTTATATCCAATCATAACTCTTCCGGTTTAGGATTTTCATCATAATCTTCATGAAAGGAACAGCCTCTACCTAAACATTGAAAACAGTCTCATCTAACATTGGCTCCTCGTAGTTAAAAGAAACAGAACCCTCTCCTAGGACTGGAAGTCTGTATTCGCCATACCACTTGTCGGAGCTCGGAATCGGTCCGTATCTCACCATCTGTTGCGTCATTAACCTCTCCAGAGTCCTGGTGATCAAACCTCTCACACATAGGACCAAACAACATCTACACAGAACCAAAACACTCATACAGGTGAAAGTTGCCCACAACACAGTGATTGACATTTTTCCATTTCCCAAACCTACTGTCAAACCAATTTGTTAGAGAATTATCCACCCCTGAGTTCTCTGCTAATTCGCAAGCTAATGTGATTAAACCAGCCAGGGCCTTGGTCACTGATCCGTCTGGAGCTGTGTTATCAGGGATGAAGGTACAACATTCCGCTCCAAATATCACACATACCCCCCCCCCCCCCTTCTCAGCCAGTCTATTCTGCCATACCATCAAACTAGTTGCAGCTGTTTGTTCTGCTAACCCTTTTATTGCATCTGTAGTATAATTGATGAAACGCTGTTGGTTATAGTAGATATAATTTATCCAAAGTACATTTTTATTGAGAGTTGACCACCAGAAAATGCTTGATTCCAATCCAGTCCATATCTGATTCCTAGCTTTGAACTCCAATGCTATCAATGTAAACTCTATAATCAAAGGACCCTGACGGAGCACTCCTTTCTTTTCTACCTGGCCCTAGGTCTTTGTGTTGGATAAGGGTGAAGGGCATGCCCAACTGTACTAATGTACAAATACCGATCCATTTGGTAGGCAGGTTAGGCCACAGCTGCATATCTCCACACAACCACCAGACATCCGCTCTAGGCCTTTTTATCTTACTAAAGTCCTCGGAACTCAACCTCCCAGTCAGGTCCCTCGTTGTCTCGTCGGTTGTAACATTCTCTGTCCTATTGCATGTCCTTACTTCCTCTGCATCCCGTCCGTGTGTGTTGTATCGAGCCATACAATAATATTTTCATTCTGCTACTGTGAAAGGGGGAAGTCTGGATGTAATAGGCACATGGAGATACAGATAATGCAGATCAGTGCAACTGTAATTGTCTGGCTTCACTGCCTTCATGAACAGCTTTACCATACAGGCCATTCCTCTGGGTGAATCAATTCCATCTAGTTGAAAGGGGATGGTTGTCAACTGAGGTTTGGCTGTGGCGCAGGCATAACATTCTTCTTTAGCTACTCATCTAGCTGTATACTGAATCTATTCTAACCATAGGTTGGAATCCCCAAACCCAGTTTCCACCTCAATCACTTCCTTAAGATCTTTCGTCTGAACTATCCGCACCGGTCCTTGACTCTGGACGACTCCACGGGTAATATCTGTTTTGTCAGGGGTACTATTTGTATTCTGGCTGGCTGTAAAACTATCACCGGCTCTAACCTCTGCTACCCGGAATGGTACTGTAGTGTCGACCGAAACCTGGTCAAAACCAACATACCCGAGGTCCTTTTTCTTTACGTCTTTAATGGTAATTCTTACCTTGATGCAATACTTCCCTTCCTTCGGATTACAGTCAAAAACCCTCACCTTCACTATACTCTACCTCCTTCCCTACTGGGTTTGTGGATTTATATAGCCCTCTCTCTCTGTGTGAGCTATGACCTGATTCCATGAACTGCAACAATATTATAAAAAAATAAATAATAATAATGTTTAAAAAAATTTTTTAAATAAAATAAACTGAAAATCCGGTGTTTCTATGTCAAACTGTTGTGATTTGTCTTCTGTGATGTATATAAATTGTAATATTGTGATGCAAACTGCAAATGGAATACATTTCAACTATTGTCATCGTACAGGTGTCTTCTTTTTTTAAGCCCATAACCATGTGTGTGAGGTGTACACATTTGTTTCAAAGTAGATGTGTTTAAGACTACCAAGAAACACTCTGTGTGACCCTGATTTAGCCCACTGCAGTAAAAAGTTAACTCAAAATAAAAGGTATTATTATTAATGCAATGCAACTTTCATGAGTTGCAACAGAACTCAATGTTATGGTTTGCTAACACCATAGGGGACAATTTGATCCCTTGTAGCACAATGAAATTGACAAGTGCAAAAAAAAGTGCAAACTGGATTCATTTGTTTGCCATCTATCATATCCTTGCTTAAAACTTGAACTAACTATGAAAAAACCTACAGTTTGGTTGGTGTGTGATCAACTATTGGCAAACAATCAGCATTACTCCAGACAGAAAGGCTGAGACGTAATGGTGGAAAACCCACCAGCCTTTGATCCTGAAACAACAACCAATTACAACGAGAAAATAATCTGAATAAATATGGCTGAATATGAATATGAAGAGCGACTACTTGTATAAATGCATCATACTGTAACATACTGTAGTAGATTTTGCCAAAGTCATTTATGGTCGAGCTGTGTAAGAATGTACAGTATATTCTGAAAGTATTCAGACCCCTTGACTTTTTCCACATTTTGTTACGTTACAGCCTTATTCTAAAATGGATTTAAAAAATAAATATATTCCTCATTAGTCTACACATAATACCCAATAATAACAAAGCAAAAACTGTTTTTTAAAAATTCTGGGAAATGTATTAAAAATTAACAGAAATATCACATTTACATAACTATTCAGACCCTTTACTCAGTACTTTGTTGAAGTACCTTTGAGTCTTCTTGGGTGTGACGCTACAAGCTTGGCACACTTGTATTTGGGGATCCTCTCAAGCTCTGTCAGGTTGGATGGGGAGCAACGCTGCACAGCTATTTTCAGGTCTCTCCAGAGATGTTCGATCAGGTTCAAGTCCGGGCTCTGGCTGAGCCAGTCATGGACATTCAGAGACTTCTCCCGAAGCCTTTCCTGCGTTGTCTTGGCTGTGTGCTTAGGGTCGTTGTCCTGTTGGAAGGTGAACCTTAGCCCCAGTCTGGGGTCCTGAGCGAATTGTCCACCGCAATTGTTGCAACCCTTATTACTAGCCTGTTCAACCTCTCTTTCTTTTTTTTGTCTGAGATCCCCAAAGATTGGAAAGCTGCCGCGGTCATCCCCTTCTTAAAAGGGGGAGACACTCAAGACCCAAACTGTTACAGACCTATATCTATCCTACCCTTCCTTTCTAAGGTCTTTGAAAGCCAAGTTAACAAACAGATCACTGACCATTTTGAATCCCACCGTACCTTCTCCGCTATGCAATCTGGTTTCCGAGCTGGTCATGGGAGCACCTCAGCCATGCTCAAGGTCCTAAACGATATCATAACCGCCATCGATAAAAGACATTACTGTGCAGCCGTATTCATCGACCTGGCCAAGGCTTTCGACTCTGTCAATCACCGCATTCTTATTGGCAGACTCAACAGCCTTGGTTTCTCAAATGACTACCTTGCCTGGTTCACCAACTACTTCTCAGACAGAGTTCAGTGTGTTAAATCAGAGGGCCTGTTGCCCGGACCCCTGGCAGTCTCTATTGTGGTGCCACAGGGTTCAATTCTCTGGCCGACTTTTTTCTCTGTATACATCAATGATGTTGCTCTTGGTGATTCTCTGATCCACCTCTACGCAGATGACACCATTCTGTATACTAGCCCTTCTTTGGACACTGTGTTAACTAACCTCCAGACAAGCTTCAATGCCATACAACTCTCCTTCCGTGGCCTCCTGTATATTAGACTGTGATATGTGGTTGTCTCAACTAGCTATCTTAAGATGAATGCACTAACTGTAAGTCACTCACTCTGGATAAGAGCATCTGCTAAATGACTAAAATGTATCATTTGTATTTGTTCTTTATTAAAAACGGTGTTCGTAACATTTGACTATGTAAAACCTAGCATCACTACTTATTTCTCAGAGCATGAGGAAGATATATAGCGTTTTGCAATAATACATGATCATTTCGCTCTCTGAAATTAAACCATCAATTGATAGATTTCAAACAAATATGTTGCACCTGTTTGTCATTGAACAACCCCATGCCATGACAAGATGGTGAAAAACACACCAATCTCTTGCTAATGTTCTGTAAACAATAAAAGCTAATTTACCAACATTTCTGAAAATGGATATATAGTGTTTTGGAATAAAACTCTTGATTTGCTGTCAAGTCACAATTTTGTGGATTTTTCAAGCTTACCTGTAGCTCACAAAGAAATAATACATGAAGGAGAATAACGGGGCCTCCCGAGTGGCGCAGTGGTCTAAGACAGTGCTAGCTGTGCCACTAGAGATTCTGAGTTTGAGTCCAGGCTCTGTCGCAGCCGGCCGCGACCGGGAGACCCATGGGGAGATGCACAATTGGCTCAGCGTTGTCCGGGTTAGGGGAGGGATTGGCCGGCAGGGATGTCCTTGTCCCAACGCGCACTAGCGACTCCTGTGGTGGGCCGGGCGCAGTGCACACTGACAGGGTCGCCAGGTGTACAGTGTTTCCTCCGACACATTGGTGCGGCTAGATTCCGGGTTAAGTGGGCATTGTGTCAAGAAGCAGTGCGCCTTGGTTGGGTTGTTTTTCGGAGGATGCACGGCTCTCGACCGTCACCTCTCCTGAGTCTGTACAGTAGTTGCAGCAATGGGACAAGACTGTAACTACCAATTGGATACCACGAAAAAGGGTTAAAACATTTTTATCAACGAAGGAGAAAAGGAGCAGTAAAACCGTGAGGCACAGCTTGAATTTCTCATTCGTCTTTGTAGGAAAATCTGATGAGGAAGATACATTTTTCTAATCATGAAAAGTCAATCTGTTGCCATCTTCTCCATAAATCTATATGCCAAGTTTTGAACAAAAACAGCTTGAAAGATGAATTATTATTTGTTATTTATCACCTCCATCTGATGGAGACATTTGGAATAAGACGACAAATCAGTTTATGGTTTTCAATATAATTATACAATTCGCTAGATAAGGTGTACAGTATGTTAACAAATCCACTGTAGTGGAAGCTACTTTCTTTGACTGTTTGCTCAGTAGAATCACACTTACATTGCCCAGAACAAGATTGAGATATAGCCTGTGGTTTGTGAGATATGAATGATAACTGTTTTATTTAACAAGCCATTGAAATACATGACCAGTCAAATGTTTGGACACCTAATAATTTAAGGGTTTTCTTTTTTTGTACTATTTTCTACATTGTAGAATAATAGTGAAATATGTAGTTACCAAAAATGTTTTAAACAAATCAAAATATATTTTATATTTTTCAAAGTAGCCACCCTTTGCCTTGACAGCTTTGCACACTCTTGGCATTCTCTCAACCAATATCACTTGGAATGCTTTTCCAACAGGATTGAAGGAATTCCCACTTGTTGGCTGCTTTTCCTTCACTCTGCGGTCCAAATCATCCCAAACCATCTCAATTAGGTTGAGGTCAGGTGATTGTGGAGGCCAGGTCATCTGATGCAGCACTCCATCACTCTCCTTCTTGGTCAAATAGCCCTTACACAGCCTGGAGGTGTGTTTTGGGTCGTTGTCCTGTTGAAAAACAAATTATAGTCTCACTAAGCACAAATCAGATGGGATGGCATATCGCTGCAGAATCCTGTGGTAGCCATGCTGGTTAACTGTGCCTTGAATTCTAAATAAATCACAGACAGTGTCACCAGCAAAGAACCCCCACAACATCACACCTCCTCCTCCCTGCGTCACAGTGGAAACCACACATGCAGAGGTCATCCGTTTACCGACTCTGCGTCTCACAGACACGGCGGTTGGAACCAAAAATCTAAAATTTGGACTCATCAGACCAAAGGATAGATTTCCACCAGTCTAATGTCCATTGCTCGTATTTCTTGGCCCAAGCAAGTCTCTTCTTCTTATTGGTGTCCTTTAGTAGTGGTTTCTTTGCAGCAATTCGACCATGAAGGCCTGATTCACACAGTCTCCTCTGAACAGTTGATGTTGAAATGTGTCTGTTACTTGAACTCTGAAGCATTTATTTGGGCTGCAATTTCTGAGGCTGGTAACTCGAATGAACTTATCCTCTGCAGCAGAGGTAGCTCTGGGTCTTCCATTCCTGTGGCGGTCCTCATGAGAGCCAGTTTCATCAGTGCGCTTGATGGTTTTTGCGACTGCACTTAAAGAAACTTTCAAAGCTCTTGGATTTTCCGTATTGACCTTCATGTCTTAAAGTAATGATGGACTGTCGTTTCTCTTTTCTGGACTTCCTTGAGTGCCTTGTTAGGGTGAAAGAGGTTGAGGTGTCAAGGATCAAGGCTGTACAGCAGAGCTCCTATGTGGAGGCCGTGAAGAGAGTTAAAGGAGTAATAGGGCATATTGCTGAAGATGCACCGCAACCAGTTGCGTATGTTTATGTCAATCAAGTGATTTGGATGCACTCATTGTGAAGAAGGTGGATTTTGTAGCATTCATAGCCACAGTTATTAATTGTAATGCACAAGTGTCCAAGAAGTCCAAGAAGCTGGACATCATTGTTTCCGCAGTCAAAATGTTTTTGGGGTTCCAAGACTTCACGGCAGACACACTGCAAGGACTACTGTCACCAGAAAATGTCCTGCCCTCACAGGATCCTTCTAAGCCCGTGTGAGGACCTGATTAACAGAAAAGCAAGTTGATTTAGCTTAGTTTAACTTTCTTTTTGATAGTTAGTATTTTTAACCACCTTTATTTACTTTTTGGGATCTTTATTATCCACCAGCACAATAGGGGGCGTAATGCACATCCAATTGTTGCGAAAGTCATTATACTAGAGAATAAGAATATTTCGGTGCGCCCAATTAGCGACATTGCAATAATGATAATGAGTATGTGGGCTACAAAGTATCAGCTGTGTGCAAAGGAGAACGATGGATGGAGTGGCAGTAGAGGTGGCATCCCTCAAGGCGGCAAGATTGAGATTGATGCGTAAAAGGGGAATATTTTCATAAGGAGTCATTTAATTGGATTTCGGAGGAGGAATGGAGGGAAAAAGAGAGGAAGAATAGGTTGAAGAGAATGAGGGAGGCAAAGGTTGAGTCTGAATTTGTTGAAGATGACGGAATAGAGAGGAAGTGTGTCCAAGAAGTTTTGGTGTCAAGTGCAAACAGAGTGAGCCCTACGCCACACCGAGTTCTGGAGGTGAAATGGAAGTGAATGAGGGCGAGTTAACTGAGGTGGAAGGTGTGGTGAAGAGCGCAGAGCCTGAATCTGACATCATGGACATGATAAAGAAGAATCTGGTCCAGTGGGAGTGACATTTTTGGAGAAAGTGGATCCTTGCCTTTTGGTGGATCTATTTGTGGTTTCAGGTTGGGTGGGAAAGGAGTTGGGTGCAGTTGAATCAGTGAAGGTAACCTGTAGTGGACTTATGACATTTTTTTGTGTTTCTTCTGCCCAGAGGGAGTGGGTGCTCCGTGTCACGCAACTTGGGTCAAGATCTGTTTCTTGCTTTGCACTTAGGAATAGGGCACGATTTAATGAAGTGATTTCTGGGGTAGTGTGGAGGTGGAACAATTGAAGTTGAATATTCCTGGTGTTTGTGACGCCCGCGGTTTGGTGCAACGCAGACCCGGTGGTGAACGTGGTGAAAGGGAATCACGGTCAGTCCTTTTGAGTTGAGTCTTTACCCGACAAAGTTATGTTAAAATATATCAGTTATCCTTTTAGAGCATAGTGTGCCAAATCCACTGTGGTGTTTCAGGTGCAACGTTTATGGTCATGTCGCAGCAGCGTGTTGGAGGGAGATTCCAAGATGTGGGTAGGAAGGCATGGGACAGAAGATTATGTAGAAGAAAGTATGATGTTGTGTGTGTCAACTGGTTGAGTGGTGGTGTCCCGTCCTCCCTGGCCGTTGGCATGGTGCAGGAGCAGATAGGGTCAAAGTAGTGGAATGGGTGTATATTTTTATACATATTTTTGGTTTATTTCTTTCCTTTTGTATCACAAAGTTTAATGATTTATATTATAGTCCAGTTGGGGGCGGTAATGCAACAATTGGATGTCAACCGCCATTAAATCCCAAAGAAGAAGAAGATTTCAGATGCAGCGAGACGGTGGACCGTTGATGGTGGTTGGAAGAGCACGCTTGTTTGAAATGGAAAAGCATCGTGGAGGCTTTTTAGAAAGAAGACGTCAAGACGAAGCAGCTGCTTTATAAGTGGGATGCACTGTTGAGCGCTACATCCCGAGGGGTTCGTGCTGATTGTACAGAGATTGTGACAGTCGGTTAAATGGCGTCCCTTGAGAAGGCAAGAACAAGATGTATGTCAGGAGAAGTGCAGTATTATCATAAGTAGACGTATACTTGGAATACGGAGGAGGAATGGAGGGAAAAAGGGAGGCAGAGGAGGTCTAAGAGAAAGAGAGGGAGGAAGAGGGTGAGCTTGAATCGGTAAAGAAATGGTGGAAAAAAGGGAAATCTGTTTAAAGAAGAATGGTAGAAAGTGTAAGCAGAGTGAGCTGAAGACAGGAGGAGAAATGGAAGTGAGGTGGTAGGTGTGGTGAAGTTCTCGGAGCCCGAGGCTTGCACTGAGGTTCAGGATAAAGATGAGTCTGTGACAGGAGTAAAGTTTTTGGAAAAAGTGCACCCTTGCCTTTTGGCTGATCCATTTGTGGTTTCAGTGTGGGTGAAAACAGAGTTGGGTGCTGGGGAATCGGTGAGGGTAATTAGAAGTGGTCTTTTGATAATTTTTTGTTTCTGCTGGTCAGAGGGAGAAGGCGCTCCGCGTTAAAGGAATGGGGTCAATAAATGTGAATTGTTTTGCTCTCAAGAAAAGTACGCCATTGAAAGGAGTGATTACTGGGGTAGCAGTAAAAGTTGACCAAATGAAGGGGAAGATTCCCGGTGTTTGTGATGCTTGTCATTTGGTTGCGATGCAGACAGGGTTGCGTGAGTGGTGAAACAGAAGAGTCATTGTCTGTTCTTTTGAGTTTTGATGTTGAGTCTTTGCGCGACAAAGTGATGTTAGGATATATAAGTTATCCTGTACGAGCTTTTGTGCCAAATACATTATGTTGTTACAGGGGTCAAGCTTATGGGCATGTGGCAGCAATGTGTAGGAGGGAGGTTCCTAGGTGTGAGAAGTGTACAGAAGGGCATGAGACAAAGAAATGTGTAGCATTGGGGAAAGTAGTGGTATGTGTTAATTGTAGGGATGCCCAAGGGGCTGGGGATCAGAAATATCCCGTGCGAGAGAGGCAGGTTGAGGTTTCCAGGGTTAGAGTAGTGCAGAAGTTGTCATATGCTGAGGCAGAGGAAGACGAGTCAAGGGGTAGGGATCCTGAGAGGAGTGGTGTGAGTAGTAGATCTGTACCACTACAGAGGGATAGGCCAACAAGTGATATATGTTTCACTAAAATTAGATTTTTAGCATTTATAGCAATGGTTATCAACTGTTCTGCAGGAATGGAACATAAGTCACAGAAAATTGAGGTTGTGGTGGCAGCTGCAGAGAGGTATTTGGGTGTGCGAGACCTGACATCAGAAGAGTTACAGGGTGTGTTATTAAGTGGTGGTGTCCCATCCTTTCAGGTTGTTGGACTTAGGTAGGACTAAATAGATTTAAATATGGAGTAAAGTGTTTAAGTTATAATTTTTTTAAAACGTGTGACTGTAGTGTTCGATGTAAAAAAAAAAAAAAAACATTTTTAAAAAGTATTTAACTAGCCTTATTTACAATGACGGCCTACCCCGGCCAAACCCTAACCCAATTGTGCGCCGCCCCATGGGACGCCCAATCACGGCCGGTTGTGATACAGCCTGGAATCGAACCAGGGTCTGTAGAGACGCCTGTAGCACTGAGGTGCAGTGCCCTTAGACCGCTGCGCTACTCGGGAGCTTTGTTTACTGATTTAATATTTTTTTCAAGAAAAGTATAAGGGAGTTGTACTCCAGTCTAGTAGGTGGCGGTAATGCCACATTTATTGTATGCCAACCGCCGTTAATCCTCATCAAATAAGAAGATTATGTTATCTGTCGTTGAAGCGAAGATTGTTCTGTCTGTGGTTGCAGTTGTAGCTGTAATAGCGTTCAGCAGACAGGACTTGCATAAACCTTGGCGTTCACCGGGCAGAAGTTTCCACATATCCAGAAGAAAAGTTAGTTTGCTGTCAAAGGTAAAATGCAATTTGTTGGCTCACACATTCACTAACGTTTTAGCTCATCTACACGGACGGCATCTGTCATTCAATTGCTAGCTATTTGTCATCATTATTGTATCTTCGGCATGTACTGTGCCGTAAAGCTATCTCTTGGTTATGACTCAGTTCTATTCAATGATGTATATAAATCATTGGTTACATTGCATTACACACAATAGTCATTGATTGGACAAAGGCAGCTTCTGTAGGGGGTGATTTTTGTTAAGAGCCCCGCTGCTCGGTCTGAACATTAACGCATCGCTTGCGGTATGGTTTTGGAAGCATAAGGACCGTTTTCATATCGACGATAAATAATTTTTGAAAAAACAAAAGTTAAAATGACACACCTTTTTTTTTTATAGGGTCAGGGTTCCAACACCGCCATATTTCCTTGTTACAACTCTTGTTTACGGAAACAGACGGAAGACCGAGTGAACTAACGTTAACGTTACCTGTACTAATTAGTTAGCTATCTGCGTCTCAGAACACCTGTGTGTAAAACGGAAGACAGACGCCACCAACGTGTTGTCATTGAAAAAAACTGTCGGCTGTAAATGTATTGAAACCGGTTTAAACATTCTACATTAAGTGTTTGTTTTGCATTAATTACATTATTTTGATGTGATATGAAAGGAATTTGTTTCTAGAACTGTACCGCAATTGAGATTCGATTCACGTTTAAATGGAGTATTTGGGTGCTTTGGCTTCCAAACAGAACATGTAAGGTCCTTGTACTAAGCAGTAACTGGCAACTTTAGTCCAATATTGGGCTACTGTACAGCAGTATGAACGTGTGCATTTAAAAAAATGTAATCCGATCTACTTATTAAAGCTGAATCATGGTGACTTATCAGTATTTGCTAGTATAGCTATGCTTGACCATGCATGTTACCTTTCCCAGTTGAGCTAAAGGAGAATCAGAGATGTGTGCTGCTCTCTACGTGTTGTCTACGGTGATGGGGTATGTGCTCACCTCTGCCTTGTTATTGAAATGCCCAACACTTCTGCATCGGCGGAAGAGAGAGCCATTCCTGAGCAGACACATATCCCATCGTGGAGGTGAGTATTGCTGGAATCTTGCTTCATCCATACATGACACATCCATGAAACTGGAACTACAAAAGGCAGTGTTGTTCCTCAAGACATCTTGCTAACTTGGCTCACACCAACTCCGTTTCAGGAACCTCTAATTTATGAATTCCTTTCTGTCATGTCTGTATTTGCAGGGGCAGGTGAAAACCTGGAGAACACCATGGCAGCTTTCAAGCAGTGAGTCAAGTCCATATCCTCCCATTGACTCGTGCTGCATCATGTCATGTTTAACATAGGCCAACACAGGAGGATTAGGCTAAATATCCAGATTAACAGCAAGCAATGCCATAAGCAGATAACACATGGAACTGAATTGATGGTAAACCTACGCTATCAATGGAGGAAGTAGGCAGATGGGACTGGATGTCCTTATGGGTAAAATATAATTCTGCTGAATGTATTATTCAGCTTGCCAAAATTACTCATATCATCAAGTTTTATTGCTAGTAGAGGATGATTGTGTGTAATAGTAGTCCAGACTCAAAAGTATGAATCATGTCACGTCGGTGTGCTGGAGTGCTTTATCATGTACTGTGTGTGGCTGTTGCAACTGACAGATCAGACCATATTTTGACACACATGACACCAACAATGTTCAAATAGGAGCAGTAGTGGTTCATGGGTAAAATCATTGTGGAAGCCAAGCCAGAAAAAAAAGCCATATTTCAACCTATATGTTGGTAATTGCGTTGTTTGTTTATAACCTGTTAGTTCATATGCCTTGCCACCGTGATACACTGCATTCGGAAAATATTCAGACCCCTTGACATTTTCCACATTTTGTTACGCTACAGCCTTATTCTAAAATGGATTAAATCTTTTTTTTTTACCCTCAATCTACACACAATACCCCATAATGACAAAGCAAAAACAGGTTTAGACATTTTAGCAAATGTATAAAAAAACCTGAAATCACATTTTCATAAGTATTCAGGCCCCTTACTCAGTACTTTGTTGACGCACCTTTGGCAGCGATTACAGCCTCAAGTCTTCTTGGGTATGATGCTACAAGCTTAGCACACCTGTATTTGGGTAGTTTCTCCCATTCTCTGCAGATCCTCAAGCTCTGTCAGGTTGGATGGGGAGTGTCGCTGCACAGCTATATTCAGGTCTCTCCTGAGATGTTCACGGTCGGGCTCTGGCTGGGCCACTCAAGGACATCCGGAGACTTGTCCCAAAGCCACTCCTGCATTGTCTTGGTTGTGTGTTTAGTCGTTGTCCTGTTGGAAGGTGAACCTTCGTCAAATTCTGAGGCCCTGAGCTCTCTGGAGCTCAGCAAGGATCTCTCTGTACTTTGCACTGTTCATCTTTCCCTCGATCCTGACTAGTCTCCCAGACCCTGCCGCTGAAGAACATCCCAACAGCATGATGCTGCCACCACCATGCTTCACCGTATGGATGGTGCCAGGTTTCCTCCGACCAGAGAATCTTGTTTCTCATGGTCTGAAAGTCCTTTAGGTGCCTTTTGGGGAACACCAAGGGGGCTGTCATGTGCCTTTTACTGAGGCGTGGCTTCTGTCTGGCCACTCTACCATAAAGGTCTGTTTGGTAGAGTGCTGTGGAGATGGTTGTTCTTCTGGAAGGTTCTCCTATCTCCACAGAGGATCTCTGGAGCTCTGTCAGACTGACCATCGGGTTCTTGGTCACCTCCCTGACCAAGGCTCTTCTCCCCCGATTGCTCAGTTTGCCTGGGCAGCCAGCTCTAGGAAGAGTCTTGTTGGTTCCAAACTTCTTACATTTTAAGAATGATGGAAGCCAGTGTTTTTGGGAACCTTCAATGCAGCAGACATTTTTTGGTACCCTTCCCCAGATCTGTGCCTCGACACAATCCTGTCTCGGAGCTCTACGGACAATTCCTTTGACCTCATGGCTTGGTTTTTGCTCTGACATGCACTGTCAACTGGTGTGTGCCCTTCCAATCAATTGAATTTACGACAGGTGGTCTCCAATCAAGTAGAAACATCAAGGATGATCAAAGGAAACAGAATGCACCTGAACTCAATTTCGAGTCTCATAGCAGAGGGTTTGAATACTTGTCTAAATAAGTTCCGTTTTTTTATTTGTAATACATTTCCAAACGTTTCTAAAAACCTGTTTGCTTTGTCATTATTGGCTATTGATTGAAAATCAGTCAATCAGTACTCTTATTTTTGTTTTCCTAGGTTACCTGGCTAAAATGTTGCTCGCTTACCTAACTTCCTTCATGGGCAACGATGAGCAACGTTAGCCTACTACGTCTAACTACATATTGAACTTCCATCCTCTCAAGGGCCAGGCGCACAATGTATAAATGAATGGTTATATCAGAATCGCCATTTATAATCATTGGCCCGTATGTTGAATTAAGTAAAACCACAAGTCGAAATCCCTATCTCCATCCATGGCTAATTTGAGAAAGAGACGAGTTTAGCTAGCTAGCCACCGGAGGACAAAGACACGAGGTAACAATTAAGTTTTCTATCAATGGTGTTTTGCTTTTGATGTGATTGGTGTGAATTAAAATCCAAACTGGCTTTCCTTGACACTTATTTTTGGTGCGTCAGGACCATTCACAATTTAGCTCAATGCTGATTTTTGTCTGTTAACTTTTTTTTATCAAGGGAGGCCAAATGCTCGCTGGCTTCCCTTGTATTCAATGCTACGGGCGGCAACAATGTCGTGACCAGACAGCATCAGATAGATGGGCTACACATACAGAGATAGAGGGGCGACGTTTCGCTCGCTCGGATGCTTTGTTCGGTGAGATGCAATGAAGGAAAATTATGAAACACAGAGAGACGAAATATGCATTATTACTTATTTTGGTAAATGCACACCACTTTGAAGTGTGGGTAACCGAGTTGAATTGGTTAACCTCACTCTTCGGCTTGAAATGCCAACGACTTGCTAGCGTTGCGGTGGTGTAGTTGGCTATGGCATTGTCAAGAGGGTGGTCGAGTGTTTGCAAGACAGAGGACGCACGATAAATCCCAATGAGGGAGGAAGATGTACTGTTCAGCACGCAGCGTTGATGTCCATTACGTGTGTGTACCCTGTCTATATTTGTTGACGCTATCCTCAACTTCCTGCTGGTGGGGTATATGTGTGTGATTGTCTCCTTTACATGTGTCCAGTGCAGTGGACCTTGGCACTGACATGCTGGAGCTGGACTGTCACATGACCAAGGACGAGCAGGTGGTCGTGTCACACGATGCCAACCTGGAGAGGTCGACTGGCGTCAGTGCCCACATCTCTGACGTGGCCTACGCCGTGAGTATCGCAAGGTTGGCTTCTCAACAGCCATAAAAACTTAGCCTACGTACTTTACCTAGGCCTCATTGAGGCAAGTGGTCCGTAAGGCCTCCAAGGTCCCTCCATTTCTTCCTGTCTTGGGCTATTTTAGACGCTAGTTTCCATGTCTTGAACTCCGCTTTCATATAATTCTACTCCCAAGTCTTTTGATGCATTTATCTCCCTATTAGAATATATCCTGTCAAAAGTTTACTCAGATTTTTGACCAAAGAATACATCAAGGGATTAATGTTGTCACGCTACCAGTATCGCAATAATACAATACCAGATTTTCCTTGGCAAGAAAGAGTACACGAAGCAGACTAAACTCTATGGTCCTTTTTGATAACCTACTTTTGTAAAATATTGTGTGCTATAGCTTGCAAAATAAACATGTGACATAAGGCTGTTTTTTCCAACATTAGGAGTGTTTTCCTCAAATAATAAGTCTGCTTCATGTTTTGTTTCTTTTTCTTCCTTACTTCCTGGTATTGTGACAACACAAAATGTGTGTAATATGTTTGTTCTCTACAGGATCTGCCTCCTTACCTGTGCAAGCTTGGTGTGACTTTCCAGAGAGGTGAGTATCACTGTTTGTATGTAGTACATGCTGCTTTGGCAGGTGTGGATGTGGTCTTAATTTTTCCCTGTGTGTGTCTACAGAATGCGTCTGTGAGGGAGGGGATGACAAACGCATTCCTCTCCTCAGGGATGTGTTTGAGGCCTTCCCTAAGACCCCTGTCAACATTGACATCAAGGTCAACAATGACACCCTTATCAAGAAGGTGTGTCCTGGGGTTAGACATTTCAGGAAAGAAGTGGGTGCTTTGAGTGTGTGATGGGGTAAGTGTTCTCATCAAATGGTTGTTCTCATTGTGGGTTGTGAACTTGTTTGTTCTGCAGGTCTCTGAGCTGGTTGTGAAGTATGACAGAGAACACATCACTGTTTGGGGCAACTCTAGCAACCAGATTGTGCAGAAGTGTTACAAGGAGGTACCCAATGGCTAATTTCCTTGTATAAAGATATAATCTGTTTATGCTTGATAATATTTACCTTGATCAACACAAAATTGGAAATTCTATTTACATGTTTTTATGATGGGTGTTTGGGAAGAACCTTTTTAGCACATAGGAAAACCGAGTTCTTTGTCATACTAGGAAAGCTGGATTGTGGACTTTGTTTTTTTTTATCACTACCTTGTACTTTCCTGTCTGTGTTGTAGAACCCTCGTATCCCAGTGCTGTTCAGCATGCGCCGGGTTCTAATGCTGGTGGGTCTCTTCTACACCGGCCTTCTGCCATTTGTGCCACTCAAAGAGCAGTTCCTGGAGATCCCCATGCCCTCCATCGTCACTAAGTATGCAACACCCAGAGAGACACACACACTTAACTTAGCTTAGGCCATCATTTTACATGTAACACCTATCCTCCTTGGTTCTAGTGTTTGTATGACTCGTTTTACTTGATATTGTGAGACATGTCTTACCTTGCTTCAAAGTAGCCTAGCCAAAATTAAACTATAGAAATGTGGAGGCAATTATTTTACAAATATTTTTATTTATTTATTTTAAATTTTACCAAGTAGGTTGACAGAGAACACATTCTCATTTACAGCAACGACCTGGGGTTATAGTTACAGGAGAGATGAGGGGGGATGAATGAGCCAATTGGATGTCTGTTTTAAATGCCTTGCTAAAGATCGACGTAAAGAAATCCACAGGGGCTGGTTCACTTGACCTCTTCTTACTACAGCTCTCTGCCACACTCATTGTTGAATCTTTTAACTTGACAATTGCTCCTGGTGTTATCCCTAAGGTTTGGAAAGCGGCACATGTCCTCCCGCTACATAAAGGCAGAGAGGTCCTTCTGACTTAGGTAATTACGGTCCAATCTCCAAGTTATCTTACCTAGCCAAAGTATTAGAATCTCTGACCCACTCCCAGCTAATAATAACTCTCTTCTAAATTTAAGCACCAATTTTGTTTTGGATCTGGACATGACACTGTTTCAATTACTATGGTAACTGAAGTGTGCAAAGCTGTCAAGGCAAAGGGTGGCTTTTTGAAAAATCTCAAATATAAAATATATTTTGATTTGTTTGACACTTTTGTTTTGGTTACTACATGATCCCATATGTGTTATTTCATAGTTTTGGTGTCTTCACTATTATTCTCCAATGTAGAAAATAGTAAAAATATAGAAAAACTCTTGAAGGAGTAGGTGTTCTAAAACTTTTGACCGGTAGTGTATGTTCTGTAATTCATGGACATTTTTCTCAGATGGGCTACATATTCACTCATTGGATGGTTCTCTCATCGAGCGGGTTCCTGCCTATAAATATCTGAACATTTTGATTGATAAAGTACTAACTTACTGATGAGCTAGTTTAGAAGCTAAGATTTAACGTGGACTTCTTTTTTAGACAAACTCAGCAAAAAAAAGAAACTTTTTCAGGACCCTGTCTGTCAAAAATAATTCGTAAAAATCTACTTCACAGATTTTCAGTGGAAAGGGTTTAAACACTGTTTCCCATGCTTGTTCAATGAACCATAAACAATTAATGAACATGCACCTGTGGAACGGTCGTGAAGACACAAACAGCTTACAGACGGTAGGTAATTACGGTCCCAGTTATGAAAACTTAGGACACTAAAGAGGCCTTTCTACTTACACTGATAAACATCAAAAGAAAGATGCACAGGGTCCCTGCTCATCTGTGTGAACGTGCCTTAGGCATGCTGCAAGGAGGCATGAGGACTGCAGATGTGACCAGGGCAATAAATTGCAATGTCCGTACTGTGAGACGCCTAAGACAGCGCTACAGGGAGACAGGACGGACAGTTGATCGTCCTCGCAGTGGCAGACCACATGTAACACCTGCACAGGATCGGTACATCCGAACATCACACCTGCGGGACAGGTACAGGATGGCAACCACAACTGCCCGAGTTACACCAGGGACGCACAATTCCTCCATCAGTGCTCAGACTGTCCCACAGACTGAGAGAGGCTGGACTGAGGGCTTGTAAGGCAGGTCCTCGCCAGACCTCACCGGCAACAACGTTGCCTATGGGCACAAACCCACCGTCGCTGGACCAGACAGGACTGGCAAAAAGTGCTCTTCACTGACGAGTTGCGGTTTTGTCTCACCAGGGGTGATGGTTGGATTTGTGTTTATCGTCGAAGGAATGAGCATTACACCGAGGCCTGTACTCTGGAGCGGGATTGATTTGGAGGTGGAGGGTCCGTCAATGTCTGGGGTGGTGTGTCACAGCATCATCGGACTGATCTTGTCATTGCAGGCAGTCTCAACGCTGTGCGTTACAGGGAAGACATCCTCCTCCCTCATGTGGTACCCTTCCTGCAGGCTCATCCTGACATGACCCTCCAGCATGACAATGCCACCAGCCATACTGCTCATTCTGTGCGTTATTTCCTGCAAGACAGAAATGTCAGTGTTCTGCCATGGCCAGCAAAGAGCCTGGATCTCAGTCCAATTGATTACGTCTGGGAACTGTTGGATCGGAGGGTGAGGGCTAGAGCCATTCCCCCCCCAGAAATGTCCGGGGATTTGCACGTACCTTGGTGGAAGAGTGGGGTAACATCTCACAGCAAGAACTGGCAAATCTGGTGCAGTCCATGAGGAGGAGATGCACTGCAGTACTTAATGCAGCTGGTGGCCACACCAGATACTGACTTACTTTTGATTTTGACCCCTGCCACCTTTGTTCAGGGACACATTATTCAATTTCTGTTAGTCACATGTCTGTGGAACTTGTTCAGTTATGTCTCAGTTGTTGAATCTTATGTTCATACAAATATTTACACATGTTAAGTTTGATGAAAATAAATGTAGTTGAGAGTGAGGTTTCTTTTTTTGCTGAGTTTAGAGCTTGCCTTACTATGGTGACACCATTTACCAGAATGCAGCAGCCACTACTTTTAAACCTTTGGATGCCTTCTACCATATCGCCCTTTGCTTTATTACAGGTGAGAGTTTTAATACTCATCACTGCATCAGAAGGTCGGCTGGACCTCACTAAAGTCCTGTCAATCAGTCACTTTGTTACCCCCCTTGTTTGCAAAGCTCTGCTTCACATGCTTCCAGCATACCTCACTTCACTGTTGAAATATACTGAGCAGAAATATAAACGCAACATGCAACAATTTCAAAGATTTGACTGAGTTACAGTTCAGTTAATTTAAATGTGTCCCTAATCTATGGATTTCACATGACTGGGAAAACAGATATGCGTCTGTGTCACAGATGCCTTAAAAAAGGTAGGGGCGTGGATCAGAAAACCAGTCATTATCTAGTGTGACCACCATTTGCCTCATGCAGCTCGACACATCTCCTTCGCATAGAGTAGATCAGGCTGATTGTAGCCTGTGGAAAGTTGTCCCTTTCCTCTTCAGTGGCTGTGCATAGTTGCTGGATATTGGCTGGAACTGGAACATGCTGTTGAGCCAGAGCATCCCAAACATGCTCAATAGGTGACATGTCTGAGTATGCAGGCCATGGAAGAACTGGGACATTTTCAGCTTCCAGGAATTCTGTACAGATCCTTGCGACATGGGGCCGTGCATTATCGTACTGAAACATGAGGTATTGGCGGGTTTGACTGGCACAACAATGGGCCTTTGGATCTTGTTACTGTATCTCTGTGCATTCAATTTGCCAGCGATTTAAATTGTGTTCGTTGTCCGTAGCTTTTGCCTGCCTTACTATAACCCCACGGCCGCCATGGGGCACTATGTTCAAAACGTTGACATCGCACACACGACGCCAAACGAGGTCTGCGGTTGTGTGGCCGGTTGTACGTACTGCCAAATTCTCTAAAACAACGTTGGAGGCGAATTTAAATTCTCTGGAAACAGCTCTGGTGGGCATTCCTACAGTCAGCATGCCAATTGCACACTCCCCTTCAACTTGAGACATCTGTGGCATTGTGTTGTGACAACTGCACATTTTAGAGTGACCTTTTATTGCCCCCAGCACAAGGTGTACCTGTGTAATGATCATGCTTCTTGAAATGCCACACCTGTCCCGTGGATGGATTATCTTGGCAAAGGAGAAATGCTCACTACCAGGGAGGTAAACACATTTTTTTCACTAAATTTGAGAGAAATAAGCTTTTTGTGCATATGGAAAATATCTGGGATCTTTTGTTTTAAGCTCATAAAACATGTGACCAACGGGCCTTACTGCTTAAATATAGCCTTTTGGCTGTGAGACGATATGCTTGCTATTGTTGTATGTTACAATTAAGCTCTTAATGAAACATTTGTTCCGTGTATGCATGCGTAGTATTTAAGGCTGTCACGTAATTTTACTGTTTGGAACTAACTTAACCAGTTAACAGACAGTTAAAGAGGGTCGGCTAAAAATATACATTTGCATGCCTAGCATAAACAATTTTTTTTTAAACACCTGTTTATAAAAAATATTTATTTTTTCTCTCTTTCGAATTATAAGAACATGTAAACCTTTTTTAAAATCAGTTCTGCTGTGTATTTTATCTCCACATGTGCTATCACCAGCAGCAGGAGCCTCCCTCTTAGGCTTGAGTGAAGTGAGTTCGAAAAGTGTTTACAAATACCAACTTTATATGTCCGAACTCGGAATCAAATAGGCTTCCACCAAAAATGATATGGTCACTGTTTTAGAACGTTTATTTTTACTTTCTGCATTTTTCCCATCAGGCAACTTGATTATCAGATGTCTGTGTAAACAGGATTATTAGGGAAATTGTTGTTCTTGCAAGGCATGCAAATGTTTTAACCACTATATTAAGCTGTCATTTTACAATCATAAACGTAATCAATGATTCTAACCAGTAGATATTTAGTCGGGTATCTTATTGTAAGATAAGTGGCGCCCTTCCTCCCCTCAAAATACCCTCATGTTGTCAGAGACTCCATGAGGGTATTGTGAGGGGAGGTAGACTGTTTTATCTGCTACCGCACGGCAAGCGGTACCGGAACGAAACTGCTGAACAATTACTCAAATGGCCACCGGACTATTTACATTGACACCCCCCCTTCCATTTGTTTTGTACACTGCTGCTACTTGCTGTTTATTATCTATGCATTGTCACTTCACCCCTATCTACATGTACAAATTTACCTCGACTAACCTGCACATTGACTCGCTATCGGTACCCCCCTGTATGTAGCCTCGTTATTGTTATTTTTTAAACAAAATTTGTTAAAGTATTTAACTCTCTTGAACTGCACTGTTGGTTAGGAGCTTGTAAGTAAGCATTTCATGGTAAAGTCTACACTTGTTGTATTCTGTGCATGTGACAAAGTTTGATTTGTTCTCTCTAGCCACTGGCTCTCCTCCCTCTCAATCTCTTGTTATCTGGAACCACAGGTTGCCGTTTGAAAGTTGATCTCTGGGCACAATTAAATGATTCAAATAACATGCCTGTTTGTTCTCTGGATTGTAAATACTTTCCAATTTGGAAGTAGGCCAAACAGCAGGGATCAATAATAAATGCCTTTCCATTTAAAGCAGCTGAATTTGGATGTAAAGAGGTTGAGGCCACTGTGGTTTGTTATAAGCTAGCCATCTTTATTTTTCCTTTTTGTTCACCGGAGGGGCCTTTTCAAATGGATATTGTGAGATTCTGCACATTTTTCTTCTTACCCAGAGTCAGATGAACTCATGGATAGTGCTGGTGAACCTGTAGACTGTCATTGTGCTAACGCCAGTTAGCATTGGCTCGCAAAACCTCCTCTATCCCTTTAAAAGAGGATTGATCTGTTTAAGAAGTGTGCTTTTGATTCCTTTATTTTCACTTATGTATTGCCTGTGTTGTTTGATTCCACAGACATCTTATGAGGGATCCTGATAAGATGACCAAGAGTCAGCATGTCATCACCTGGCTGGCAGATACGTAAGTGTAATAGTCTGAGATTACTGTACCCTCCACTTGGAACAACTGCTCCATTGCACCCTTCAGAAGGAGCTCACAGCATTACGTTTAGACTTCCGATCAGTGGTTGTCTGTAGCTGTGGTCCAGAACAGGTGATATGTCTCATAAATGACGAGGTTCATTAATCAGGGTCTAAACTTTCTCATGCAGCCTGCTGATGAGAAGAGCTCTGTTCAATCACCTAACAGCAAGGGGAATACAAGTAAGGCCATTCTGACAACTGCTATCGATTTTGCTTTTTATCACAGTCACGTTGTATAATATGCTCTGCTCGTGCTTATTTTTTTTTTAAATTCCAGGTTTATGTCTGGGTGCTGAACGACGAGAAGGACTTTAAGAGAGCCTTTGACCTGGGAGCCACAGGGGTCATGACCGACTACCCCACAAAGTTGAGGGACTTCATGGAGAAGAATGGCACTGCTAAATCACTAAATAAACTAGACTGAATGATCTGCCAAAGTTGCCACTTCCCCACCACTAAAGCCAACTGACTTGTCAAACTATCTCCAGACTCCATGTAGATACAGCACTGTTTGAACACCACCACAGGCAGCTAAGATTATTTGGCCCTTTGTCCTGCACGTCAACTGGGCAATACGCCTTGTTAGTGTATCTACTTTTACAGTAAGGTTTTGTTATGTTGTTTGATTTAATTTAACATGGTCAGTTCAGATGTTAATCGTAGTTGAGGGATATTTGATCCAAGAAGTGGTTCAATATTCAAGTATGTCATTGTGTTTTGCTGTTTGACAGATAATGCACACATCTGTCTTATTCAAGACTTATTTCAGTGCCAGTCTGTTTGTGCTATAATGCCATCTCCATTGCTCATAGTTGAGCCTAACATGGCATGACAGCAAAAATACTGGCATTACAATTAGTCTTGAATTTATGTAATAGTAAAGTGATAATTATTTTCACCTGCAGAATCAATAGAATTGTAAGTGTTTTAGTTTTTGCAGTTTTAGATTTTTTTTTTTTTTTTTGTTATTTAAATATTGATTGTAAAATTGTATTGAAATATGTAATGCATTTGAAGTTTGGTCGTGCTGTAAAGACAACTCTCCAGAAAGGTGCATAGAACACGGGGAAGGGATAGATGTGTACAGTTACTGGAGTTAGAACAGATGACCTATTGAAAGGGCAACAGTCAGACGTTATATCAGGGAAAGATGTTTAATCAGAATGAAGCCATAGGACATGGAAAATGTATGACAATTCAAAGTGTTAGAATTAATGATTAAAGTGAATTTCTGGATGTTTTGAATAATTTCAGCTAGTTTTTGAGCTCACCCGGCAACCTCAATGGACTATACTGTACTGACCTGAACCCGCCTCCCACTTTAAGCTTGCAACCTCATTGGGCGTTATTCCACCTGCCAATTAACATTGTCCATCAGGTCTGGTTGTTGCAGGAAAGTTTACATAGATGGGAAGGAGAAGCGGGGATCAGCAACAAGTCAATTTGATTGGAACACATGATTGCTAGAGAACAAAGACAAAAGGCTGGTCATTGTTTTTTTGTTTTGTGTTCGCTCATAAATTTCGATTTCGAAAGTTAACGCAGTTGCGTTTGGTTGGCGGATCTGCACAGCTGTACCAAATATTTTTTATAACTAAATCAAGATAGACCACAGCCTGTCGTTTCCAATGGGAACAAATGAGTCATAGTGGGCAGAAAAAGGAAGAAGGTGGGCAGAGCCAAGCACGAGCCAGCGAGATCCTATTGAAGCTTTCTAGCGTGCATTTGCATATTTCTGTTAGGGAACGCCTACTCTGAAGTGCGCTTGTGCAATAACTAAATTCACATCTGCACTCCTGCTAAACACGGTTCATAACGGATTCTAGTTTTGACAACAGAAAACTGTTTAATTGATGAGAATTTGCAGAATGTTGGCAAAAATCCATCTCGTTCTATTTTCTCTCCATGCAGGCCAGTGGGCTTCCTCTCACTACCATATTTGATAGTGAGTTGAAACGCAAAGCTGATGCTTCACATTTATACAGTGAAATATCTCTCATTGTTCTATCTTTGACTGTGCTGACACTGGTAGGCATGGCAGGTAGCTCAGATGGGAGTAAGTCTGAGATGGATGAAGGTAGTAGGATTAGTGGTGTCTACTTACGACTACGGAAAGAAAATAGGAAAAGGTACAGAAGAGGGGATGAGTGTGGATTTACTACAGATGGGGACATAAAAAATGGAAGGGGGAATCTAGAAGTGCAAACGGGCAGAAAAGAAAACCTGTGGTTTGAATTGAAGAGGGCAGTCAATAAGCGCAGATCAAGGATCTGGAAGGATTCTGTATGGAGGAATGGGCTAAGATCCCTCCCAATGTGTTCTACACCGCAAAACTTTTTTATTTTTTATTTTATTTTTTTTTAAATTTTATCCCCTTTTCTCCCCAATTTTTCCGTGGTATCCAATCGCTAGTAATTACTATCTTGTCTCATCGCTACAACTCCCGTACGGGCTCGGGAGAGACGAAGGTCGAAAGTCATGCGTCCTCCGAAGCACAACCCAACCTAGCCGCACTGCTTCTTAACACAGCGCGCCTCCAACCCGGAAGCCAGCCGCACCAATGTGTCGGAGGAAACACCGTGCACCCGCCCCCTCGGTTAGCGCGCACTGCGCCCGGCCCGCCACAGGAGTCGCTGGAGCGCGATGAGACAAGGATATCCCTACCGGCCAAACCCTCCCTAACCCGGACGACGCTAAGCCAATTGTGCGTCGCCCCACGGACCTCCCGGTCGCGGCCGGCTGCGACAGAGCCTGGGCGCGAACCCAGACTCTGGTGGCGCAGCATAGCACTGCGATGCAGTGCTCTAGACCACTGCGCCACCCGGGAGGCCCCGCAAAACATTTTAGAAGAAGGCTCAGCACTGTTGTCCTTTCAAAGTGAGGTATTGAAAGGTACTGAAAACATGGGTGAAATTCAATTTGGCCCCTATTTCTTTCTATGAGCAATTGTATTAGTATAAAATAATTTCCCAATTTTTGGAGCATACAATAAAGCTCAGTCATTTCTGCCCATCTTTATCAAGGGTTCAATAATTTGGGACCCCAGTGTATAATATAATGTAGGGTCATTCCCTGTAGTATTATTCTAGTAGAGCTTGTCAGTCTTGCTACCCGTCTTCAAAGTTGCTTAGACAAGAATGAGCTCAGAGGAACAGTATTTTAGAGAAAGTTTGCTAATAACAAACAACAAGTTCACCACCAGACAGCATTAGAAATGAATGTAATACAGCTATCAAAATTCAGTTAATAGCCCCGGACCATTATTCCTCCTCCACCAAACTTTACAGTTGGCACAATGCATTGGAGCAGGTAGCGTTCTCCTGGCATCCGCCAAACCCATATTCGTCCGTCAGACTGCCAAGGACTGGAACGAATTGCAAAAATCATTGAAGCTGGAGACTCATATCTCCCTCTCTAACTTTAAGCACCAGCTGTCAGAGCAGCTCACAGATCACTGCACCTGTACATAGCCCATCTGTAAATAGCCCGTCCAACTACCTCATCCCCATACTGTTATTTATTTCTTTGCTCCTTTGCACCCCAGTATCTCTACTTGCACATTCATCTTTTGCACATCTATCACACCAGTGTTTAATTGCTAAATTGTAATTATTTTGCCACTATGGCCTATTTATTGCCTTACCTCCCTTATCTTACCTCATTTGCACACACTGTATATAGACTTTTCTATTGTGTTATTGACTGTATGTTTGTTTATTCCATGTGTAACTCTGTGTTGTTGTTTGTGTCGCACTGCTTTGCTTTATCTTGGCCAGGTCGCAGTTGTAAATGAGAACTTGTTCTCAACTGGCCTACCTGGTAAAATAAAGGTGAAATAAAAAAATTGTGAAACTTGATACATTACTCCAGAGTGCGTTTCCACTGTTCCAGAGACCAATGGCGGTGAGCTTTACACCACTCCAGACGACGCTTGGCAATGCGTGTTGAGATCTTAGGCTTGTGTGCGGCTGCTCGGCCATGGTAACCCATTTCATGAAGCTCCCGATTAACAAGTTCTTGTGCTGACGTTGCTTCCAGAGGCAGTGTGGATCTCAGTAGTGAGTGTTGCAACCCAGGATAGAGGATTTTTATGCGCTTCTGCACTCGGCGGTCCCATTCTGTGAGCTTGTGTGGGTTACCACTGAGCCGTTGTTGCTCCTATACATTTTTCACTTCACAATAACAGCCCTTACAGTTGACCGGGGCAGCTCTAGCAGGGAAGAAATCTGATGAACTGTCTTGTTGAAAAGGTGGCATCCTATGACGGTGCCACGTTGAAAGCCACTGAGCTCTTCAGTAAGGTCATTCTACTGCTAATGTTTGTCTATGGATTTGATACTCCTGAAATCGCCGAAGGGGTGTTACATTTTTTTTAAATATTAAAACATACAATCTACTTGCAGTGAAGCCGCTCAACATCTACATCACATGTCCACATACTTTTGTATATATAGTGTAATTAGGTACTGTCACTGACTCGTCATGATTGACTTCACTGCATTTATCAACCGGTCTTATTACCATTGTGATATTGTAAATGAATCGTTTATTTTCTTTATATTTAAAGGGCATAGCTTTGCACATGGACAAGGACACATTCCAAGTCTTTCTTGGAATGGTGGGCTGACTAAAAAAGGAAGATACAGTCATGAGAAAGTCCATCAGCCCTGCAGAGAGACTGGATGTGACCCTAAACGCTTTCTGTTAAAAGGAGAGACATTCACATCTCTCGCTTACGTATTCTGAATAAGTTGCTATGCCATCTCAGAGATTGTCATTGAGACATGCAAGGCTGTTAAGGCTGTTAAGTGTACTGAAGACAGACTACCTGAAGGTGAAAAGCAATAGGCCAGGGATAAGATGGCACCGATAGACATTGCCGCCTTGTTTCAGGCTCCTAAGCAACTTTGCAGTATATATTCTGTATTTACAGTTGGAAGTCGGAAGTTTACATACAAGTTTACATACACCTTAGCCAGTGGGTCAGAAGTGTACATACACTCAATTAGTATTTGGTAGCATTGGCTTTAAATTGTTTAACTTGGGTCAAACGTTTTGGGTAGTCTTCCACAAGATTCCCACAATAAGTTGGGTGAATTTTGGCCCATTCCTCCTGACAGAGCTAGTGTAACTGAGTCAGGTTTGTAGGCCTCCTTGCTCGCAAACGCTTTTTCAGTTCTGCCCACAAACTGTCTATTGGATTGAGGTCAGGGCTTTGTGATGGCCATTCCAATACCTTGACTTTGTTGTCCTTAAGCCATTTTGCCACAACTTTGGAGGTATGCTTGGGGTCATTGTCCATTTGGAAGACCCATTTGCGACCAAGTTGTAACTTCCTGACTGATGTCTTGAGATGTTGCTTCAATATATCCACATAATTTTCCTCCCTCATGATGCCATCTATTTTGTGAAGTGCACCAGTCCCTCCTGCAGCAAAGCACCCACACAACATGATGCTGCCACACCCGTGCTTCACGTTTGGGATGGTGATCTTCGGCTTGCAAGCCTCCCCCCTTTTCCTCCAAACATAACAATGGTCATTATGGCCAAACAGTTCTATTTCTGTTTCATCAGACCAGAGGACATTTCTCCAAAAAGTACCATCTTTGTCCCCATGTGCAGTTGCAAACCGTAGTCTGGCTTTTTTTATGACAGTTTTGGACCAGTGACTTCTTCCTTGCTGAGTGGCCTTTCAGGTTATGTCGATATAGGACTTGTTTTACTGTGGATATAGATATTTTGTACCTGTTCCTCCAGCATCTTCACAAGGTCCTTTGCTGTTGTTCTGGGATTGATTTGCACTTTTCGCACCAAAGTATGTTCATCTCTAGGAAACAGATCGTGCCACCTTCCTGAGTGGAATGACGGCTGCGTGGTGCCATGGTGTTTATACTTGCGTACTATTGTTTGTACAGATGAACGTGGTACCTTCAGGCGTTTGGAAATTGCTCCCAAGGATGAACCAGACTTGTGGAGGTCTACAATTTTCTTTCTGAGGTCTTGGCTGATTTCTTTTGATTTTCCCATGATGTCAAGCAAAGACGCACTGAGTTTGAAGGTAGGCCTTGAAATACATCCACAGGTACACCTCCAATTGACTTGATGTCAATTAGAAGCTTCTGATAGGCTAAAGCCATGACTTCATTTTCTGGAGTTTTCCAAGCTGTTTAAAGGCACAGTCAACTTAGTGTATGTGAACTTCTGACCCACTGGAATTGTGATAGTGAAATAATAATCTGTCAATAACAATTGTTGGAAAAATTACTTGTCACAAAGTAGATGTCCTAACCGACTTGCCAAAACTATAGTTTGTTGAAAAGAAATTTGTGGAGTGGTTGAAAAACAAGTTTTAATGACTCCAACCTAAGTGTATGTAAACTTCCGACTTCAACTGTATATATATGTGTATATAATTTATAAGTTCAAAAATGGATGTAGCAACTACAGATTGCCCCTTTTAAGTCTATCAAAAGTTTACGAGTTTGAGCATGTGTCCATTACTTCTGACCCACTGGGAATGTGATGAAAGAAATAAAACCTGAAATAAATTGTTCTCTCTACTATTATTCTGACATTTCACATTCTTAAAATAAAGTGGTGATCCTAACCGACCTAAGACAGGGAATTTTTACTAGGATTAAATGTCAGAAATTGTGAAAACTGAGTTTAAATGTATTTGGCTAAGGTGTATGTAATCTTCAGACTTCAACTGTAAGCACCTTTGAACGGGGTATGGTAGTAGGTGCCAGGCACACCGATTTGTGTCAAGAACTGCAACGGTGCTGGGTTTTTCATACTCAACAGTCTCCCGTGTGTATCAAGAATGATCCACCACCCAAAGGACATCCAGCCAACTTGACAACTGTGGGAAGCATGAGTCAACATGGGCCAACATCCACGTGGAACGCTTTCAACACCTTGTAGAGTCCATGCCCCGAGAAATGAAGGCTGTTTTGAGGGCAAAAGGGGATGCAACTCAATATTAACAAGGTGTTCCTAATGTTTTGTACACTCACTCAGTGTATACACACACACTGAGTATACCAAACATTAGGAACACCTTGTTAATATTGAGTTGCAACCCCCCTCAGACAACGACCCTAAGCACACAGCCAAGACAACACAGGAGTGGCTTCGGGACAAGTCTCTGAATGTCCTTGGGTGGCCAACTAGAGCCCAGACTAACATCTCCGGAGAGACCTGAAAATAGCTGTGCACCGACGCTCCCCATCCAACCAGACAGAGCTTGAGAGGTTCTGCAGAGAATGAGAGAATACAAATACAGGTGTGCCAAGCTTGTAGCGTCATACCCAAGAAGACTTGAGGCTGAAATCATTGCCAAAGGCGCTTCAACAAAGTACTGAGTACAGGGTCTGAACACTTATTAAAAATTTGATATTTCATTTTTATACTTTTGCTAAAATTTATTTTTTCCCCTTTTCATTACAGGGTATTGTGTGTAGATTGAGGGGAAAAAGCAATTTAATCAATGTCAGAATATGGCTGTAAACTAACAAAATGTTGAAAAAGTCAAGGGGTCTGAAAACTTTCCGAATGCACTGTATAAACCCAAGGTTGATAATTTACTGCCACCGAGGACCTCAGCTCTTCCAATTTGGTTGTTGTTGATCTGTAACCAGGAAGTCGCTCCGCTGTACACAATGTCATATAGCTGAGTGAGTCTATACCTTCAACATAACTTGCTCAGAGAAGGAAACTATTATTAACCTGTGTGGACTGGATGATTGTCATATCCATAATGAGGGCAAAGCGTCGCCCATGGCTGCCCTCAGCCCTGCCGTCCCAAATGCCATCCTGCAGCACAGCCTAAGCCTCAGCTCCTCCACTTGCCTATCCTGCAATAGGGCCTCTATCTGAGCTCTGGTCCATCGATTCTGAATGGGAAGAAGCGTCACAAATTAGCTACACATTCAGCACTCTCTTAATGACATCGTTTATGTCATGTCAACACAGTTACACACCACTTAATTTAAGACTAACTTGCTTGCTGATTGAGTCAAATATACAATACCCACTGCTTCAGCATTATGGTTGAGCTACACTGGAACTGAACAAAAATATAATCTTTGTTGTTGTTAAATGTAGCCTACTCTTGTTTGATAAATAAGCATTTGTTGATGCAGAATATCCTATTAAATCTAGACATACAGTACCCGTCATAAGTTTGGAAACACCTCCCCCTCCCAGTTTTTTTTCTTTATTTCACTATTTTCTATATTGTAGAATAATAGTGAAGAGATCAAAACTATGAAATAACACACATGGAATCATGTAGTAACCAAACTTTTGACTGGTACTGTAGATCTGGGCTCTCACAGTTCCATGCTGCATCTGACAGTCCCGAGTCAAGTTAAGGGGTCAGACAGATCCATTGCTTTTACACCCTTTCTCAACTAGGGCGGCAGTGCAAGTGTTTGGGGTGGAGTAGAGGCTGCATGAGCTTGGCGCTGTACTTTTTCATTAGTAATAAGAAAAATAGGTACAATTGTAGCCTGGGTACCAGACTTGTTTGTGCTAACATTCCACCCCTTATCATATGCCAAACTGTTTGGCATAATGACAAGGAGTGGAATGTTAGCACAAACAGATCCTGCCATCATTTTTATTTTATTTTTACATTTTAGTCATTTATGCAGAGCAATATGGGTTTGACAGATGTTCTTACCTAGTCGGCTTGGGATTCGAACCAGCAACCTTAAGGTTACTGCTCTAACGCTCTTAACCGCTAGGCTACCTGCCACGAATATGCAAGAAACATACACTACAGGGATTTCAGAAGACCTCAGAGCAGAAGAACATATGGATTTTGCACCTGACAACTCAAGTCAGTGCACCGTCCATAAAAAGTGTTAGCTATGATAATGACACTGACCGGTGACTCACTGACCTTATCCATTGGTAAATAGCCTTATCAAGTCGCACGTCCCCAGTTGCATGGCAATTTAGGTCCAGTTCTCCATAGCAGGATATTGTGCAGCAAAACATCAAGCTAGCTAGCTACGTAGATAACGTTAAACCAACGTTAGTTTACAAAACTAGCAGGCTAGCAATAGGCCAGGCAGGGCAGAACGTCCCTAGTTATCGGTCTTGACGTCTGTTTGCTTTGGCTACCGAAACAGATAGAGCTAGCTACATATCTAAAAATATAATCATCAGCCAAGATAAGAAATGTATTATCTAACAAACCGTTAGGACGCTACCTAGCTTGACTCGCTAGAGTGGTGGTGTTGTTGAGCGACCGAGCTAACTAGCTACCCCATGCCATCTTATCTGCAGTGGTCATCTGGCTGTGGTAATCACCCTTGAAAAACAGTAAACTAGGTAGTTATAATTAGTTATCTAGCGTAGCAACATAATGGCCCCGCATTACCACGCGTGTCCTATCTTGGCACTCAAGTTGTCTTTATTAATGTTAAACTAGTTAGTTCGCTACCTTACTTGGTCCTTGTTTAGTAGACTGAGGTTCGGTTACCACAGCCACAAAGTCAACATTGGCCATATCGTAAAAATTAATGAAATCAAAATTTGCTTTTTGGTCTTAAATTAAGGTTATGCATAAGGTTAGCAGTGTGGTTAAGGTTCGTTTTAAAATCTATTACATTTTAGAACTAGTCGGGGTTTAGCCATCATTATGACTTTGTGACTGTGGTAACTAGTGACGAACAACTAGTAGGCTTCAGTCGCGCGGCTACATTATTATTATTATTATTTTTAACCTTTACTAAACACGGCAAGTCAGTTAAGAACAAATTCGTATTTACAATGACGCCTACACCGGCCAAACCAGGACGACGCTGGGCCAACTGAGCGCAGCCCTATGGGACTCGCAATCACGGCCGGTAGTGACGCCTCTAGCACCGAGACGCAGTGCCTTAGACCGCTGCGCCAATCGGGAGCCACATTTACCCCACCATAACATAAACAGCGGACGTACGCCCTCATAGCACAATCTGGGAAACATAGTTTCTTAGCTAACAAGTGAGACAGAGAGAGAACATTTTATGATTGTGAAAATATACATGTTAAATTTACCGAGCAGTGTTTATTCATTATTAGAATATTCTCCATGATGCAGTGTGCAGTCAAACTGATCACTGAAAGTTTCCAGCAGTGGTGGGATGGATTCTTCAATAGAGACATCTCTTCCCAGTTCTTGACTGAGGGATGTGACACCTTTCCCTACAATCCCACATGGCACAATGTTTTCAAACCAGCCCATATCTGTGTTGCAGTTCAGTGCCAAGCCATGAGATGTTATGTATCTCCCACAATGGATTCCTGAAAGAGGAAACATTGACTGTAATATTAAGAATGACATATTGTAGCTTTGTTGTTGTAAACATTGCAAAAAATGGGTAATCTTTAATTTAGAAGTTTAACCTACCTATGGCACATATCTTGTTGTCTCCAACCCAGACCCCAGTGTTTGGGGAGGTGGATGCTTTTATCCCATACTTTCTGCAAAGGTTGATGACAGTCCTCTCCAGCTCACACACGTACCATCGCACGCTTTTCTTGAAGCAGCCCAAATTGAGTATTGGGTAGCACACCAACTGCCCTGGACCATGGAAAGTTATGAGTCCGCCACGGTTACTACGAAAGAATTCAGCACCAAGGAGTTTGAGTCTTTGCTCCTCTTCGAATGGGTATAGTGCCTGTCTGATTCCAATGGTGTAGACTGGCGGGTGTTCACATAATAGCAGCGCATTGTGCAATTTGTCTTTAGAATCCAGATGTCTCCTGACATAGAGTTGCTGCACCTGTAATGCACGCCCATAGGAAATACGACCCAACTGGATCACTTCAACTGCTGCTTTTGAAGGGTACATTTTATGATGATAATTGAGTGTCAACTCCTTATTCAAGGTTTTCAGAAGACAGACAATGCCACGTTTCTATTGTGAAGGACATAACGTACAGTAACATTGACCATGCAGCTCGCCACTCACAACGAACGTTGCATCCTTTGACTGCGTCTGATAATGCCTTGTTCCATGATGCAGGTTATCCAGTGTCGATAACTTGTAGATGGGGGCAGAGACGTTGAACGTAGCTGATCGACTAATGTTAAATTGACATCATTTGCAGTCTGTTTGATAATGACTGGACAATGGCGACATAAATAGTGTGCATACTTGACATCCATGCCATGGGCGCAGCCATATTAGATTCGTTATTTTATCTTTAATGGTGGTTCAACCAGCTGAGTGGTGCGTTATCGCCACCAACTGGACGGGGTTGTAACCGCAAGGCTTTCTGATATGAGGCACAGAGGGTTACGTTACCGCCCTCTGGCGTTTTAGTGTTCGAACAACATCAGAGACAAAATATTTATGTGGCCCCCTCTGAATACTTTGAAAATGCATACTTCCTTGCTCCTTTCCCTAAGGTAAAATCTGGTAGGCTTACAGTGGATTTGTGAAAATTAATGCAACCCCTTGCTTTCACCCATCTGTCCTGTTAGATCCAGGATATGGAGACAATGATACATTGATTTCATCTGTACCTGAAACAGGACTCGATGTTGGGGGTAGAGGTGGTATCTACTGTACCTTCTTGTCAATTTCCCTCCATCTACACTGACCTGAAAAAACAGTACTGGTAAAAGCATATGTCAGGTAGGATAGGGGCCCACACCACATTGCTTTCACCTATCCAGTATTTTTAAATCAGTGCAGATGAAAGGAATGGAATGAGGGAGTAAATTTAGATGATTGTCATGCAGCGCTGATTGATTCCTTGAGTGTTTAAATTAAGTGGGGGAGGCATAAGTCTTACATGGGGCGTAATACATTCCTTTCACTAGTAGCTCTAACATTATTCAGACAAGAGCAAGAAGGGCTGATCTAAGAGTAGGCTAATGTAATTACACATGATTTGATTCACTTCCAAATGTGTACTTCTCACTGGTCCCCATGTTCCAGGTCAGTTTTTCCCCCCTCCTTATTTGAAGCACAAGCTCTGACTCATGACTACTAGTCTTATTAAGTTAACTGGGACTGATTGCAAAGAATAGACTGAACTGGAGAGAAACTGTCACATTGCAACTCTTCTAAAGAACAGTCAACATCAGCAAATCATCATGAAATATCACTGCACGATGCTCGTGGTGCTCCTCGCTTTCTTGGCCATCGCATGTAAGTCTTGAAAACTACCCTCTTGTGAAACAGACAAGGTCAGAATTACTGAAATTATGGACTCATCTAGCTGTTTGAGTGATATTTAGCTATTTAGTTTTACCACAGACCATAATTTGCATGTCTTTAAAATGTTACAATGCTGTAAAACCATTAAATTGTTGCTCAGCAGATACATTTTCTCTGGTGATAAATACGTAATTGCTATAAAACATCTAAGAAACTATTTATAATACTGTACCTACATTTCAGGAACGTGTGAAAGGTAATTTAATGGAATGAAGATACTTAAAATTATACAAAGGCAAATAAAAACATCCTGTTTTTTAAATGACAGGTGATGTAAATGAGGCAGCTGCATTTCCAATTCCATGGGGATGCTCAAACTACAGCGGGGTCTGCCGTGCGGTCTGTCTGTCAGCAGAACTACCATTTGGACCTTTTGGATGTGCTAAAGGATTTGTGTATGTTTATTGTTACCTTGATTAATGTTATACAATTTCTGTAGTAGTGTGTACATAAAATGTGATGCATAGGCTCTGTTTGAGAGCCACGTTGTGTACTTTTCAAAATGCTGTAATGTGTTGAATATTGATTTAGTGGCTGCCAACGTAAAGTACTACTATTAAAACATCCGTCTCTCTTTCAGATGCTGTGTCGCCCACGTCTTCTAAATCTCTTCAGTTTTTGTCCTGCGCCTAAACTTCCAGCTAAATCAATGCAACAGTTACTTTTCTATGCACTTTGGCATTTCACCTCTTGCAATTGAAGACAGTGATTAGAAGACATGCATTCACAGATACTCCCTTGGTCTGCATTGATGTTCCTCCAACTTTTCTTCAATTCCAACTTCTCTGACATGATTATCACACATACAACATGTTTTGAAATGAAATGGTTTGACATTTTAAAACAGTACTTCAGAATAAAATGAGAATGGAAAATATTACATTGCTGTTGAATAATACTGGCTATGATGTGGTTGGGCAGTGTAGAGAGCAACTTGAGCTAAGCCTGAGGCAACAGTGCAATCCGATCTCTAAAGCCTTGTTCACATTGGCAGTTTGAAGTGACTCAAATCCTATTTATTTGCATATCTGATTCGAATCTGTTCTTTTTCCTGCAGTTTGAACAGCCAAAAAGCAGATGGAATCAGATATTTCAAGCAACATTTCAAACCACCTTTGTAGGTGGTTTGAAGTCAGATACAAATCTGATTCCTGGCCATGTGACTTGTGTCTGAATGGTCAAATCTGATTTATTTGCCTTCAAGTGGTTTTTAGACTGTTATTCAGCATATCTTGTTGTTGCTAGCTACGCAGTTGAAAGTTTGACACAAACATGTGGTAGCTAACTAGCTTGTTAATTGTTTACAAACAAATTAAGGAATGTGCTAGAAAGCTAAACAGCTGCCTAGCTAGCTAGTTGACCTCTGTGGCCAGGGCTCTCAACTTTTTCCCCTCACCCTCCCGGTACTGTCCCAAAGCATAATTTCAACTTTCCAAAACTGAACCATCCCAAAATTAAAATACTTAAAAAAAAAAATGTTTTGATATGCCAACATGGGTCTAGGTCATTCGCCGTGCCTTTAAGTAATTGGTGTATTTCTGAGACAGATACAGTCTGTATTACATACACTTAATTTGTTCGTTAAAAAAAAACCTTGCATCTTAATGAAAACAGACAACATTATTAATTTAACATGTTAACCCCATGTATACAATATATATCTAAGAGAGAACAATGTTATTTCAAACTGGTTACTGAATAAACACAAGTTAGACATTTACATTCCAGCAACAGCTGCCCCATGAAACATAACACAACAATATACAATAAAGAACATGTGTTCTTCACTGTCTGCTTCAACCTCCCTCTTCAGTCACTGAAGAATGGTCACCTTGACCTTTTAAAGCGCCACCACTTGCTAACGGCCAGGGCCAAAATTTCTCTTTTTGGAACATAAAATAAATATATTTTTGGGCTGAAATTACACACAAAAAACAGATGAGCATGCTCTGTAATGTTTATAAAACAATAAATATATTACTAGTAAGAAGTGATGTGGTATATTGTTTAATTTCATTTTTTTGTGACCTGAGTCATTTAACCAAAATGTCACAGATTGGACATATTTTCACCTGCCCCTTTAAGGCCAGGAGGTTACCGTGGTCATGTTATTAATGCCTGTGAGATTGAGTCGGACAGTATCTGCGTTGCTTATCTTCCCTAACAGCATAGCTGCGGGAATAATCCCACCCCAAATGTTTTAAACCTATTTTTTTTATAGCGCAGTGCAGCTGCCTTAGCTTCACAAGTAATCAGGTGTGTAGTGCAGTGCTCCCTCACTTTTTTCAATTTGAGAATACAAGGGAAATTTATTCTGATCAATTCTAAATAAAATCATATTTATTTACATCAAAAATTCCATGGAAAAACAAGAGAATGACAAACCAAATAAATATGTAGGCTACAGCAGCCTAGAGGTAGGTAAATGGTGTTTTCCCTGTCTCTGGCGAATAATGAAGAACTGTAGGCTACATGTGTGCACTGCAGAGGCCCATTGGAGGCTTGACAACTTTAGAACGTTAAAAAAAGAAAGTCACCAGTCTGCCTTGATGTTCAGAAAACTCCACCGACCTGCTCTTGCAGAGTGGAACCCAGACCAATAATGTGACCACTTGTTACAGCGACACCATTCTGCTGAGCACACCCAAACCAGAGTGGCCACCGTAAAGACCAAGAGCCTGACCCTCTCTGGAAGTTGCTGTAGCCCTGCTTGGGATCTTTAGCATATATTGAATATTGGTTGAAACACATGGCCCGTTAGAGTAGTCTATGTCAGGGTTGGAAATTGGAAATGTGAATTGGGACAAGTTGAAGGTAATTGTAAAAACGGCAAGCTCATCTCCTTTCCAAGACCCCAACTTTCTTTTGGTTTTCCTATTGGAATAAAGTCACGCCAATCATTTTATTACTCCACAACAGTGCCTTCATACAGCCCTTTTCTCTCCATCTGCAGAGCTTTTAAGCCACGTAGAGAAGCTCTGGCAGTTGGATACGCTATCGTACATGAGTGAGAAGCTCATCACACAGTCCAGACAAGATGTAGAAGCCATGCATCTACTGGAGAAGACAGTCAGGGTTGAAGCGGATGTGGTTCAAAAGGTACGCCACTCCCCTTTTGTGGAAGAAGTACTGGCTCATCTGCGAGGGACAGTGAAGGGTCTGTCCAAGGATCCAGAGAAAGCAGCAGTGTACAACGCAGAGGTTCACAAATTGGTGGAGTCCGGCCACGTTAAGAAGGTATCCCCAGTAGCAGTCGAAGAGTACCAGGGTTGGTCCATCACAATGGGAAAAACAAAGTTGTCTTCAACTGTTCCTTCAACTACAGGGGCAAGAGCTAGAACGAACAACTCTTTCCCGGACCCACCTTGGGAGCTACTCTGTTTGGAGTCCTTCTCCGTTTCCAGGGAACACTGGCCATCAGCAGTGACAAAGGGGATTTTCCATCAAGTCCGCCTGCTACCCAAAGACCAGCTTCTTTTCCGGTTTGTGTGGCGAGACCTAAACCATGATGATTGCTCTGATACCTATGAGTGGCAGGTTCTTCCCTTTGGGATGACATGTAGCCTCTGCTGTGCCACATTTGCCCTCCAGAAGCATATGTTCGACCACAGTGAGCCTGAAGAAGATGTGCGCTTTTCTGTAGAACGCTATTTCTATGTAGACAACTGTCTACAAAGTCTCCCCTCTGCAGGTGCAGCCAAGAAACTGGTGGACAAGCAGAAGCACCTTCTTGCTGAGGGAGGATTCGATCTACGCCAGTGGGCCAACAATCTCCAGCAGTCATCGAACACCTACCTCAAGAATCCAGGGCTGAGAGCAGTGAGCTGTGGTTCACCCAGGATGGCGTGGAATCCCAAGAGCACACCCTTGGATTACAATATCAATGTCTGTCCGACACCATTGGCTACAAGCAAGGTCACCATATAGTCGGATCCTTGCCAGCCAGTAGGATCCACTCGGCTTCATCGTCCCATACACCACACGGGCCAAGGTTGTGGTCACGAGGCTCTGGAATAAGAAAGGAGGGTGGGATTACCCTGACCTACCTGAAGATCTTCTCCTAGCGTGGCTTATTTGGGAGAACAAACTTCCACAGCTGTCTCAGGTCACACTGACAAGGTGTTACGTCAGCCCGACATGGATCTTCCAACCAAACCAACAAGTGTTCACGTCTTCAGTGATGCCTCAGAACGTGCATATGGTGCCGTTGCGTACCTCTGTACTGAAGACACCAATGGACGGATCCAAGTGGCATTCCATGCATCAAGATGAAGAGTGGCCCCGAAACGACAACAGTCGATGCCAAGACGTGAGCTCTGCGCTGCACTCACCGGTGCACAGCTGGCCGTGATCATCCGAAAAGAACTCACCCTGGGAATCCATGAGGTCACGTATTAGTCGGATTCTACAACAGCCTTAACCTGGCTCCAGTCAGACTCCTGCAGGTACAAAGTATTTGTAGGCACAAGAGTCGCAGAAATACAGGAGCTCACGGACCACAGGCCCAAAAATCCAGCTGACGATATCACATGCGGCAAGATGCCGTCTCAGCTTTCAGAACACAACCGTTGGAGTCAAGAAGACCAGACCAAGTACCTCCTGACGAAGCAGAGGATCTGCGGAAGCCTACCTTCTGTGGACTCATGTCAGCGGACACAAAGTCGTCTCTCCCCGATGTTGCCCAGTTCAATACTTTCCATGATCTGGTGTAAGCCACAGTGCACTTGCTACATGGGGCGGCCAGTAGTGCAGACAGACCTTCAGCCGACGATTTCAAGCAAGCAGAACTCGGAAGTACTCAGACATGCTCAGTCAGAGCTTCCCAGATTACCTCTCCCTACTAGTCAGGCAAGACAATCCCTCCGAGCAGCCATCTGCTCCTTACTTTGCTACCTGCCAACTTAACGGTTTTTACTTTTTAATTACGTTTATATTTTTAGTTTTTCCCCTCGATCAACTTTTTTCATTGAACTTTTTCCCTCCAGACGTAGTAACATTAACATGATGCCTTCTAATTGCAGTCACTGTACTCATAATGTACAGGAGAACGATCGCCTTATAGCTGTGCTGCAAGCCCAGCTTCAGACGCAATCGTTAGGCAAGGGTAATTTAAGTGTAGGAAAGGATGAAACAGCGTCTGTGCCACCAGTAAGTACAGATAGTAGTATAAATCCCCTCGCACAGTCCCCACAGCCGGATAACTTTCTCATGGCTTCTGGAGGGAAATGTTGTAGGAATGCTCAACCGGTGTCGCTCATTCAGCCGACATAAACTTTCAACCGGTTTTCCCCATTAAGCAGCGAGTCGGAGTCTGAGGCCGAGCCTTCTCTGGTCTCTACTCCTCCCGTTACGGGGTCTGAGACGCAAAAGCCTCCCATCATTAGCTCTGACAAATTGAAAACCCTAGTCATTGGCGACTCCATTACCCGCCAGTATTAGACTAAAAATGAATCCTCCAGCGATCATACACTGTTTACCGCGGGGCAGGGGTACCGACATTAAGGCTAATCTGAAGATGGTGCTGGCTAAAGCTAAAACTGGCGAGTGTAGAGAGTATAGGAATATTGTTATCCACGTCGGCACCAACGATGTTAAGATGAAACAGTCAGAGGTCACCAAGCGCAACATAGCTTCAGCGTGTAAATCAGCTAGAAAGATGTGTCGGCATCGAGTAATTGTCTCTGGCCCCCTCCCAGTTAGGGGGAGTGATGAGCTCTACAGCAGAGTCTCACAACTCAATCGCTGGTTGAAAACTATTGTTTTCTGCCCCTCCCAAAAGATAGAATTTGTAGATAATTGGCCCTCTTTCTGGGACTCACCCACAAACAGGACCAAGCCTGGCCTGTTGAGGAGTGACGGACTCCATCCTAGCTGGAGGGGTGCTCTCATCCTATCTACGAGCATAGACAGGGCTCTAACTCTCCTAGCTCCACAATGAGATCGGGTGCATGCCAGGCAGCAGGCTGTTAGCCAGCCTGGCAGCTTAGTGGGGTCTGCCACTAGCACAGTCAGTGTAGTCAGCTCAGCTATCCCCATTGAGACCGTGTCTGTGCCTCGACCTAGGTTGGGCAAAACTAAACATGGCGGTGTTCGCCTTAGCAATCTCACTGGAATAAAGACCTCCTCCATTCCTGCCATTATTGAAAGAGATTGTGATACCTCACATCTCAAAATAGGGCTACTTAATGTTAGATCCCTCACTTCCAAGGCAGTTAAAGTCAATGAACTAATCACTGATCATAATCTTGATGTGATTGGCCTGACTGAAACATGGCTTAACCCTGATGAATTTACTGTGTTAAATGAGGCCTCACCTCCTGGTTACACTAGTGACCATATCCCCCGCATCTATGCAGCCTACTCAATCACTTTGTATAGCTACTGTTTACAGGCCTCCTGGGCCATATACAGCGTTCCTCACTGAGTTCCCTGAATTCCTATCAGACCTTGTAGTCATGGCAGATAATTAGATAATAATTTTTGGTGACTTTAATATTCACATGAAAAAGTCCACAGACCCACTCCAAAAGGCTTTCAGAGCCCTCGTCATCTCAGTGGGTTTTGTTCAACATGTCTCCGGACCTACTCACTGCCACAGTGAGTCATACTCTGGACCTAGTTTTGTCCCGTGGAATAAATGTTGTGGATCTGAATGTTTTTCCTCATAATCCTGGACTATCGGACCACCATTCTATTACGTTTACAATCGCAACAAATAATCTGCTCAGACCCCAACCAAGGAGCATCAAAAGTCGTGCTATAAATTCTCGGACAACCCAAATATTCCTAGATGCCCTTCCAGACTCCCTCCGCCTACCCAAGGACGTCAGAGTACAAAAATCAGTTAACCACCTAACTGAGGAACTCAATTTAACCTTGCGCAATATCCTAGATGCAGTCGCACCCCTAAAAACCAAAAACATTTGTCATAAGGAACTAGCTCCCTGGTATACAGAAAATACCCGAGCTCTGAAGCAAGCTTCCAGAAAATTGGAACGGAAATGGCGCCACACCAAACTGGAAGTCTTCCGACTAGCTTAGTACCGTGCAGTATCGAAGAGCCCTCACTGCTGCTCGATCATCCTATTTTTCCAACTTAATTGAGGAAAATAAGAACAATCCAAAATCTATTTTTGATACTGTCGCAAAGCTAACAAAAAGCAGCATTCTCCAAGAGAGGATGGCTTTCACTTCAGCAGTGATAAATTCATGAACTTCTTTGAGGAAAAGATCATGATCATTAGAAAGCAAATTACTGACTCCTCTTTAAATCTGCGTATTCCTCCAAAGCCCAGTTGTCCTGAGTCTGCACAACTCATCCAGGACCTAGGATCAAGGGAGACACTCAAGTTTTTTAGTACTACATTTCTTTGACACAATGATGATAATCATGGCCTCTAAACCTTCAAGCTGCATACTGGACCCTATTCCAACTAAACAACTGAAAGAGCTGCTTCCTGTGCTTGGCCCTCCTATGTTGAACATAATAAACGGCTCTCTATCCACCGGATGTGTACCAAACTCACTAAAAGTGGCAGTAATAAAGCCTCTCTTGAAAAAGCCAAACCTTAACCTAGAAAAAAAAAAAAAAAACTAAATCGGCCTATATTGAATCAACCATTCCTCTCATAAATTTTAGAAAAAGCTGTTGCGCAGCAACTCACTGCCTTCCTGAAGACAAACAATGTATACAAAACGCTTCAGTCTGGTTTTAGACCCCATCATAGCACTGAGACTGCACTTGTGAAGGTGGTAAATGACCTTTTACAGGCGTCAGACCGAGGCTCTGCATCTGTCCTCATGCTCCTAGACCTTAGTGCTGCTTTTGATACCATCGATCACCACATTGTTTTGGAGAGATTGGAAACCTAAATTGGTCTACACGCCTTATCTGTCGGAAAGATATGTTTGTCTCTGTGGATGGTTTGACCTCTGACAAATCAACTGTAAATTTCGATGTTTCCTCAAGGTTCCGTTTTAGGACCACTATTGTTTTCACCATATATTTGACCTCTTGGTGATGTCATTCGGAAACATAAATGTTAACTTTCATTGCCATGCGGATGACACACATTTGTACATTTCGATGAAACCCCAAAATTGGCCTCCCTGGAAGCCTGTGTTTCAGACATAAGGAAGTGGATGGCTGCAAATGTTCTACTTTTAAACTCGGACAAAACTGAGATGCTTGTTCTAGGTCCCAAGAAACAAAGAGATCTTCTGTTGAATCTGACAATTAATGTTGATGGTTGTACAGTCGTCTCAAATTAAATGGAAGGACCTCGGTGTTACTCTGGACCCTGATCTCTCTTTTTACGAACATATCAAGACTGTTTCAAGGACAGCTTTTTTCCATCTACATAGACATTGCAAAACTCAGAAACTTTCTGTCCAAAAATGATGCAGAAAAATGTATCCATGCTTTTGTCACTTCTAGGTTAGACTACTGCAATGCTCTACTTTCCGGCTACCTGGATAAAGCACTAATAAACTTCAGTTAGTGCTAAACACGGCTGCTAAAATCTTGACTAGAACCAAAGAATTTGATCATATTATTCCAGTGCTAGCCTCTCTACACTGGCTTCCTGTTAAAGCAAGGGCTGATTTCAAGGTTTTACTGCTAACCTACAAAGCATTACATGGGCTTGCTCCTACCCATCTTTCCGATTTGGTCCTACCGTACATACCTACACGTACGCTACGGTCACAAGACGCAGGCCTCCTAACTGTCCCTAGAATTTCTAAGCAAACAGCTGGAGGCAGGGCTTTCTCCTATAGAGCTCTATTTTTATGGAATGGTCTGCCTACCCATGTGAGAGACGCAGACTCGGTCTCAACCTTTAAGTCTTTATTGAAGACTCATCTCTTCAGTAGGTCCTATGATTGAGTGTAGTCTGGCCCAGGAGTGTGAAGGTGAACGGAAAGGCACTGGAGCAACGAACCGCCCTTGCTGTCTCTGCCTGGCCGGTTCCCCTCTCTCCACTGGGATTCTCTGCCTCTAACCCTATTACAGGGGCTGAGTCACTGGCTTACTGGTGCTCTTCCATGCCGTCCCTAGGAGGGTTGCGTCACTTGAGTGGGTTGAGTCACTGACGTGATCTTTCTGTACGGGTTGGAGCCCCCCCTTGGGTTGTGCCGTGGTGGAGATCTTTGTGGGCTATACTCGGCCTTGTCTCAGGATGGTAAGTTGGTGGTTGAAGATATCCCTCTAGTGTTGTGGGGGCTGTGCTTTGGCAAAGTGGGTGGGGTTATATCCTACCTGTTTGGCCCTATCCGGGGGTATCGTCGGATGGGGCCACAGTGTCTCCCGACCCCTCCTGTCTCAGCCTCCAGTATTTATGCTGCAGTAGTTTATGTGTTGGGGGCTAGGGTCAGTCTGTTATATCTGGAGTATTTCTCCTGTCTTATCCGGTGTCCTGTGTGAATTTAAGTATGCTCTCTAATTCTTTCTTTCTCGGAGGACCTGAGCCCTATGCCTCAGGACTACCTGGCCTGATGACTCCTTGCTGTCCCCGGTCCACCTGGCCATGCTGCTGCTCCAGTTTCAACTGTTCTGCCTGCGGCTATGGAACCCTGACCTGTTCACCGGACATGCTACCTTGTCCCAGACCTGCTGTTTTCAACTCTCTAGAGACAGCAGGAGTGGTAGAGATACTCTGAATGATCGGCTATGAAAAGCCAACTGACATTTACTCCTGAGGTGCTGACCTATTGCACCCTCGACAACCACTGTGATTATTATTATTTGACCCTGCTGGTCAACTATGAACATTTGAACATCTTGGCCATGTTCTGTTATAATCTCCATCCGGCACAGTCAGTAGAGGACTGGCCACCCCTCAGAGCCTGGTTCCTCTCAGAATATTCACTTCGCCTTCAACCCACCAAGTGCACCACACTTTGGAGGATGCTGGAAGAGGGAGATCAGATCCATCAAGACTGCCCTGCAAACTACCTTTGGTTGCGCAGACAATCTCCGAAGAGGTGCTGAGGACTGTCCTAATTGAAATAGAAGGGATCTTAAACTTTAAGCCCTTGGGATATGTGTTGTCGGACATCGCAGATCTGGAACCAATCACTCCTAACTCTTCTCATGAGGCGGCCAGACTCGTCACTACCGCAGGTGGTCTACCCAGAGTCTGAACTGCTCAGTCGCAAAATATGGAGACACAGCCAGGTTCTAGTCGACCATTTCTGGCACTGCTTCACACGGAAATACTTTACCACACTTCAAGGCTGCCATAATGGCTTCTAAACCTGCATTGCTTGCTGTTTGGGGTTTTAGGCTGGGTTTCTGTACAGAACTTTGAGATATCAGCTGATGTAAGAAGGGCTTTATAAATGTATTTGATTTGAGGATAAGGTTGGGACCTTGTAGTTGGGACCATTGTGATGATCAGTCTCCTAGGGCACTCTGGCAAGTTGGATCTGTCAAGTCAGTTATCCCTGGAGCAGACGCGAAAGTGAGGACAGCAGAGATCCAAACTTAGGACAGAACCTACGTCAGGCCTGTTGCTCGACTCATCCGGCTGCCTGCCCTTCCTCAAGAAGGTACTAACCTTTAGCTGGCTTGTCAGTTGAAGCAAATATGTACAATCCATTTGGGGGCAGCTGTAAAAACGGCCAGCTCATCTCCTTTCCAAGACCCCAACTTTCTTTTGGTTTTCCTACTGGAATAAAGTCATGCCAATCATCAGTATTTTATTAGCCAATCAGCAGCCTTTTTCCAGGGACTTTCCAGGGCTTAATACCCGACCAGGCAGGCTGTAGTTTCCATTCTGATGTCCAACCTTTTTTTCTCTCCTGCTTATTCTACCTTGTTAGAAGAAATTGCTTTTCTTTCTGATGTTTGTGCGTGCAGCAAAATCTAAGTGCCAAAATCCTGATGTCTTGTTGTTTGAAGCTAAATAGTGTCTGTTATAAATATGTTCCATATGTGTTAAACTAGCTTTCGTACTCCCGCTAGCATTAGCATTGTCATCCGGAATGCATTACTATTTAGCATGCTAATTAGCGATTAGCATTTGTCTGTGGTGCTAGGCTATTTTCGATTGTAGATCGCTCATGCTTATTATGTTTTATAATGTGTAGATATTTCTACATTGCTCTATTGTTCTTTGTGCATCTAGCATGTGTTTGGGTTCGCATAGCCTGTTTAGTTGTTGACATGCAAATAGGCATATTTTCCCCCATACTGTGCTATAGCCTAAGTTCTCTTTTCATTACAGAACTACAATTCGTATCAGAGAGAGTGATGTTGTATGTGTGTGTGGATCCTCATTAAACCCTTGAACTACTGCTTCCTCGTGTTCTGAACGGACACCCTGTGGTGAACGGACACCCTGTGGTGGTTGCTACCGGACTAAAATTATCCCTTTTTATTGGTCCTTCGAATTCATAAACACCCCTATTTTTCAGTAAATTGCATTTAGGTTATAGTTTATTGAGATGCATGAATACACCACACAAAAAGCTTGTTTTCCTGCAATTCTTTGTAGTAATGATTTATGTTCACTACTTGGTCAATTGATTTGATGATTAATCTATGCAATTAAATGAAATGATAGTTCATCCCTCTTTTTGTATTCTGTAATGGGTATATTGTAACCATGTGTTCAAGCTAATCAAATCAAAGTTTATTTAGCGCTGTCCTTTTAGAACCAGGAAGGGCACTCCAATCGATAACTTATCAAGATCTGTTGCCTATGCCCAATAGTCCAACTCATCACTGATCATTATTATTACAAATAGAAGATTCTCACAATGGTGCTCGTTTAGTAAAGTTACATCAAAGCTGAATCAATGTCTGGAGAGATCACACTACAATGAATTAGTATTTTATATAACAGAACTGAATAATATAGCAGGCCTATAACATTACTGTTACACCAAAAACACCTAATTTATAATGCTATTTTAGGATGGTTAACTGAAGCTGAAGGGTCAAAAAAAGATATCATACACCAAAACTGAGCCACTATGCAGGATACAGTATTTGCTTTAATTGAAACAAAATACAAGAATAGCTAATAGCTTTAACATAATCTGCTCTAATTCACTCACGAAACAGTGAATCAAGAAGATTGAAATGCATAAGCTATTCCCATGAAACTGATTGAGATCAATCAAATGATTGAAACTGCATCTGCATGCCACCGGTAAAACGTGAATAATTATCATTCAGGATTAACAGAGAGTGATGGCCTATTTTGAAATTAGGTATGACTAACTTGGTAATTGAGGGTATTAAAAATATAACATTTTCTTGAGACAATATGTGTGGGCATAGGCAAATGGTGCAATTGTAGGATGATTTTTATGCTTATTTTATTACAGGGTTCTCCAACCCTGTTCCTGGAGAACTACCATGCTGTAGGTTTTCGTCCCAACCATAATCTAGCGCACTTGATTCTAATAATTAGCTGGTTTATAAGATAAATCGGGTTAGTTACAACTCGGGTTGGACTGAAACCCTACATGATGGTAGCACTCCAGGAACAGGGTTGAGGAGCCATGAGAGGCTATTCAATAGGCTACATCTGTCTGTACAAACTTTGAGAATTATTTAATTTGCATATTTAAAAAATAAATAAATGACTTGACATGACAGCACCATGGACAACTTCTCCATTCACCCGGAGACTTCGTGCCGCTATTTTTATACGCCTCTGACCATGTTTTAGCATTATTCTTCATGTACATTGTGTCATAACCTACACTTGGATTAGCCTACACTGTAATTCATTAAACTTTTAATTATTATTTTACCGCACCAGCATTGCAATCCAATGCATGCATGATTTATGCAATCATTTAAAATGATTTATACCTTTATTTTTGAGTATATTTAAAACCAAATACTTTGAGAATTTTACTCAAGTAGTATTTTACTGTGTGACTTTCACTTTTACTGGGTCATTTTCTATTAAGGGATCTTTACTTTCACCCAAGTATGACAATTGGGTACTTTTTCCACCACTGCCTGCAAGTCATCTCTAGCTGACACCTTTGCTAACAGGTATTGTGCCAATTTAAAACTTGCACAAGACAGTTCACAGAATTGTCAATTGATTATATATTTTTTCCAATTCATTACTAAATGTAGGTAACATTAGATAGTTAATCCCGACATTCTTACAATTGCCTTAATTTGGCACTCTCATCCAGATCATCATGGCTTTTGTAGTTCTTTATGATAGTCACTTCAGCAGATAATTAGCATTTCCGTTAGTTTTTTGGGGGGTGTGTGTGTGTGTGGGGGGGGGGGGGGGGGTACAGGCGAATATATTGATAAAAGTCACGTTGTCCTAGAGAGATTTACACGGTATCAACACGTCACACAAGGGTAAACCTACACAAAACATTGTGCTTATTTTAAGTGTTACTACAATCCCGATGGGAAAAATTCATGGTGGAAAAACGATTGGAACCATTTCCTTGTTTGACCGCTAGGTTTTCTGTGTACTGTGACTCATACTGTGGTACTCTATATGCTTTTATATATTGATAAAAGTCACGTTGTCCTAGAGAGATTTACACGGTATCAACACGTCACACAAGGGTAAACCTACACAAAACATTGTGCTTATTTTAAGTGTTACTACAATCCCGATGGGAAAAATTCATGGTGGAAAAACGATTGGAACCATTTCCTTGTTTGACCGCTAGGTTTTCTGTGTACTGTGACTCATACTGTGGTACTCTATATGCTTTTATAGTAGCCTACCTGTGGCTTGCTCGGTAGGTGGAGTTTGCACTAGGGCAGAATTTCCAAAGCTCGGTCCTGGGAACTCCAAGGGGTGCATGTTTTGTTTTTCTGTCCTAACACTACACAGCTAATTCAAATTATCGAAGCTTGATGATTAGTTGATTATTTGAATCAGCTGTGTAGCGCTAGGCCAAAAACCAAAACGTGCACCCCTTAGGGTGAGTTTGGGAAACCCTGCACTAGGGCTCGGCACGTGTAGGCTATTCCAAGGTGCGAACTCCGCTCATCCGGCAAGCTAAATCAAGCATACCCAATTTGTATGCCTCTGCTGCCGTTGATGCATTGAGTGACTGGGCGGGGCTGGTTTTCAAACCTAGAGATGGGACAAAGACTGAAGAGGAAGCGAGATAACCCGCTCCCTCATTTTTTCTATTTAAATTACAGTCAATCAGGCACGTGCATAGATAGGGCTCTACCTGTGCAAAGCAAATGCCCATTTGTCCTTCCAGTGCCCTTTTCGGCAGTAGTATAAAACAAATGCTATACATTTTTGTGTCCTTATTGTTCTGAACCCACTGCAAGCAAGTCATCGTTAAATTATCATCTCTGCCTTTGAACCAAAACGCACATCTTGATTGTTGACCAATGATCATTCATCATCATTATCCAGATTAGCGACCAGAAATAACTTGTTTCATTTCCTGGCAAAAACAGAGTAGGCCTACTTCATCATAAATATAAAATACATTTTAGAAATCTACTACTCACTCATAGCCAGAACCTGACGATTTGATAAATACTTTTTATATTTCAGATATACCTAGTTTGGTTGGCTACTGGCTATATAACTAAAAATAAGCAGCTTTAAAATTGCACTGCCTTCAATATTTTGGGATGAAGATGTAACATATTCTGGCGACTTTATTACATTATTTGTGAGAAAGAACAGGGTTTAACGGCTGGCACGTTGAACTTGAACTATGCAGACCGACTGCCCTCCAAAGTGATGGCATGGTGCAGACAAAACACGCTTTCCATCCAATCCTGCAAGAAGTAGGCAGAATGATTTCCCTTGCTCTGGACATGCTATATCCCTACTCTATATTGTCTGCTAACATTAATGAGTTTCAGCTCCAAATGCAGGTGTAAAACGCATTGTATTTCTGTAGCCAAGTTTTCAAAATGCATCACTGATTATGGCTGTAATGACAGGCTATACATTTGGACAGCGATTGTGCACGTCACAAGTTTTTTACAACTTTCTTTTGGGGGTCGCTGGTCTAAATGTTTGAATACAGGATAGTGGCAACACATGTTGGGTTAGATATAGTAATGATAGGCTACAGTATTTCTTAAACGCTTCTATTTTGACTGGAATTGTGTTGATCATTGTTAATAAGTGCAGCATTTATTCCAGTACTTTACTTATCAGTTTGTGCTGCTTTCTCCTCTTCTTGTAATAATTGCTCAACAAGTCCATGATCGCGGTAGGGCGAATTGGGTTGCCCTTTGTTTTTTATTTTTTAGATCGAGCACATTCTCCCAAAAGGTCTGTGCATGGCTCAATGAACTAATTAGACCAGAACCAGCTGCTATCGCACTGGTGTCTATGGAACCACCCCCTTAAGCAGACCAGAAGTGATCATTGTTTTCAATGGTAAACGGCCAAAGTAACCTCTCTTCATTTATCCACCATCTTTGGTAGGGAGAGACCAATGAAAATGGCGGCGACAGGGTCCGTCAGATCCACCAGTGGATTGGGGCACAAATGCAAAGCCAGGCCCGCCGATATGCTGAAAACTCGGACACATTCACAGCTGCTGACCTTGGAGGAGGCAAGGTGTCCGGTTTGTTCGGAAATTTTATTAGAGCCCGTAACTATGCCATGTAGCCACTCGGTGTGTCTGCACTGTTTCAAGCGGACAGTTGAATTCACCAGTCTGTGCTGTCCCCTCTGCCGGCTGCGAGTATCCAGCTGGGCCCGTAAACAGTCCCGGGAGAAAAGCCTAGTTAACATCGAACTCTGGGAAATGGTTCGACAGAGTTACCCACAACGATGCGAGATGAGAATGGAGCAGAGAGACTGTGAGACTGGTGGGGAAGGTATGCTTTTTTGATAACAACAGTTATTACAATTCAGTTTTAGGCTCTTTGGGGTTGTATTGGGTTAGGGTACATACATTTGTGTATGTCATAAGGATTTTGTTCAGTCCTCTTAATTTGTTTCCAAGTATAGGTTATGACCACGAACACAAAGTAGGAAAACATATAGGCTTATCGTTTTTATTCGCGGCAAACATTGTAACTGACAGTGGTGCGGTCATTCCATGTTGGCAACACCACTGCAGTACATACAGTTTCATGTTTTTTTTTTCTTCACATTTACACATAGTGTGTTACTTTGTTGTTACAACGATATTATTTGGAATTAGAACGGTTCTGTTACATTGTAACAAATTATATTTAACTCGGTGCTGTGCGTTCTCCCATACGCGCCTTTGATGGCCATTCCATATAACCAATAGGCACTTGTACAAGGCTTAAGAACCAGACCAGTCAGTTTTGATATACCGGACTTGTCTGGGCATAGAAAGTTTCACTGTGACTTGCCCAGACTTGTGGCGCTTTTTGTGGGAGGTGCTACTCTATTGACACCATCTGTACTGTCTGGGGAGTTTTTAAATGTAATATGTTATATATATGTGTATACATGTTCTATACAGTGGTTCCCAAACCTTTTTGACCCAGCTCTTGTTTTCAGAATATTTTTGAGCGATTTTGATAATTTACATATTATTTTTTTCCTCAGACATTTTCCGCTCGCCTGCTCAGGTATCCAAATCTGGAGAGATCCGACTGGAGTATGGAAAGCAAAAAGTAAAGGTAACATTGTAATATGGGTTATTATAACAACTGTTGATTATTTAAATACAATAGAGGTTTTGTGTCCCGTAGTGCATTTTTTTTTAACATTATACAATACCCATTAACCCCTCAAAAGGAGAGACCTATGTGTTTGAGACTTGGATTAGAGAAAGAATATATTGATGTCATCATTTTATTCCTATCACAAATTCCACTGTTGTAGATTGGCACACAACACATTGATTTTAAACAATCACGGGTTATGTGAATGATCCCTTGGGTTCAGTTACTATCAGTAAGAATTGATTTGTTTTTTTCAGGTACCAATCAATGAAGAGAAAGAAGAGGGGAGGAGGAAAGTCCACCACAGAGAGGGATGTGGAACTCTCAAGCACTTTCAAGATCCTGTAAGTTTTATCTTGTAACCCTCTTGTGAATAGATTGTTTTTTTGTTTTTTTTAATTTTATCCCCTTTTCTCCCCAATTTTTGTGGTATCCAATCGCTAGTAATTACTATCTTGTCTCATCGCTACAACTCCCGTACGGGCTCGGGAGAGACGAAGGTCGAAAGTCATGCGTCCTCCGAAGCACAACCCAACCTAGCCGCACTGCTTCTTAACACAGCGCGCCTCCAACCCGGAAGCCAGCCGCACCAATGTGTCGGAGGAAACACCGTGCACCCGCCCCCTCGGTTAGCGCGCACTGCGCCCGGCCCGCCACAGGAGTCGCTGGAGCGCGATGAGACAAGGATATCCCTACCGGCCAAACCCTCCCTAACCCGGACGACGCTAAGCCAATTGTGCGTCGCCCCACGGACCTCCCGGTCGCGGCCGGCTGCGACAGAGCCTGGGCGCGAACCCAGACTCTGGTGGCGCAGCATAGCACTGCGATGCAGTGCTCTAGACCACTGCGCCACCCGGGAGGCCCTGTGAATAGATTGTTGAATAGATTGTGAATGGATTGTTGCTCAGAATGCTATGCCAACACACTGATGAATAAGTGTAAACATGATGCTGAGATATACAACCCTCTCTTCCAGTTCTATGGGTTGCTGTCAGACTCGGAGAATGAAGAACCCATCGGGAAGAGAACCAGAAATGTGTCTGCGTTTGTTAGAAGAACAAAGATCTCAGCGTTTGTGTTACATTTGACATTTAGGGCTGCTTGTAACTGTAATAATGTCCTCATATAACAGTAATGAATAATCATGTTGCAATTTTTAAAACTTAATGCTGCAGTATTGATTCTTTGCACACATACATTTTCAAAGCCACAGAACAATTGATGTTACCTTTTAATGTTTTTGTGTGTTTTTAATTCAGTTATTTACTCAGTCCCCTTTTCCCTCAGTGGTCTACATACCAATGTGGTGCAGAGAAGCCAGAGCTGTACTGATCCAGAAGAGGGAAGGCGAAAAATGAGGGTATCTACTCATCTTCCTGGACTGGACAAGGTATGATGCTGTGCTTTTAATTATGATTCCCATGTAAAGGGGATAGAAATGCTCAAAATTGTAGAATTATTTTTCTCTCGTGGCTAACCAGGACGTTTGAAAAGAGGCTGAGTGGTCGGGGAGCTTATATTCACAAGCTCCCCTTGACTGATAGCTCTTTGAAACACCGAGGTCAAGAAACTTGGATGCAGTATTGTAGTAAAATCTTCTCAAACAAATTTGGTGTTACACAAAGGAACTCAAACAACATTGAAATTGGCATGTCGCTCTTGATTCGGTTCACAGCCACACTAACGGATGTGTTTACATGACAACGGCATCATAGTTTTGAACGACCCCCTCCCCGTTCTGTTTCATGCTTGCTAAAGACCTAGCTAGCCAGTAACTAGTTAACACCAGACACAGATGAAAGGGGAGACATACAGTGCATTTGGAAAGTATTCAGACCCCTTGACTTTTTCCACATTTTGTTACGTTACAGCCTTATTCTAAAATGTATTATATAAAAACATTTCCTCATCAATCTACACACAATACCCCATAATGACAAAGCAAAAGCAGGTTTTTAGATTTTTTTTGCACATTTAGTAAAAATATAAAAACAGAAATACCTTATTTACATAAGTATTCAGACCCTTTGCTATGAGCCTCGAAATTGAGCTCAGGTGCCTCCTGTTTCCATTGATCATCCTTCAGATGTTTCTACAACTTGATTGAAGTCCATCTGTGGAAAAATCATTTGATTGGACATGATTTGGAAAGGCACACACATGTCTATATAAGGTCCCACAGTTGACAGTGCATGTCAGAGCAAAAACCAAGCCATGAGGCCAAAGGAATTGTCCGTAGAGCTCCGAGACAGAATTGTGTCGAGGCACAGATCTGGGGAAGGATACCAAAACATTTCCGCAGCATTGAAGGTCCCCAAGAACACAGTGGCCTCCATCATTCTTAAATGGAAGAAATTTGGAACCACCAAGACCCTTCCTAGAGCTGGCCGTCCGGCCAAACTGAGCAATCGGGGGAGAAGGGCCTTGGTCAGTGAGGTGACCAAGAACCCAATGGTCACTCTGACCGAGCACTATAGTTCCTCTGTGGAGATGGTTGTCCTTCTGGAAGGTTCTCCCATCTCTTTCCTTTAAAATGAGTCAATAAGTATTCAACCCTTTTGTTATGGCAAGCCTAAATAAGTTCAGGAGTAAACATTTGCTTAACAAGTCACATAAGTTGCAATGGACTCTGTCCAGTTTTGAATGGCTACCTCATCTCTGTACCCCACAGTCGAGCAGTGACTGGTCCCTCAGTCGAGCAGTGAATTTCAAACACAGATTCAACCACAAAGACAAGGGAGGTTTTCCAATGCCTCGCAAAGAAGGGCTCCTATTGGTAGATGGGTATAAAAAATAAAAGCAGACATTGAATATCCCTTTAAACATGGTGAAGTTATTATTTAGAATTTGGATGGTGTATTTATACACGCAGGCACTACAAAGATACAGGCGCCCTTCCTAACTCAGTTGCCGGAGAGGAAGGAAACCGCTCAGGGATTTCCTCTAATTGTGACTTAAAACAATTAGAGTTTAATGGCTGTGATAGGAGAAAACTGAGGATGGATGACAGAGTGAAAAGAAGGAAGTCTGTGCAGAATAAAAATATTCCAAAACATACATCCTGTTTGCAATAAGGCACTAAAGTAAAATAAAATGCGACGAAGAAATTAACTTTTTGTCCTGAATACAACGTGTTATGTTTGGGGCAAAAACAACACATCACTTAGTGCCACTCTTCATATTTTTAAACATGGTGGTAGCTGCATCATGTTATCGGTATGCTTGTCATCGGCAAAGAATAGGTCGTTTTTTTTAGGATAAAAGGAAACAGAATAGAGCTAAGCACAGACAAAATCCTAGAGGAAAACCTTTCATCAGGACAATAACCTAAAATACAAGGCCAAATATACACTGGAGTTGCTTACCATCACGACATTGAATGTTCCTGATGGGATTAGTTAAATTTTTGACTTAAATCGGCTTGAAAATCTGTGGCAAGACTTGAAAAAGCAATGATCAACAACCAACTTGACAGATTTTGAAGAATTTAAAAATAATAATGTGCAAATATTGTACAGTCCAGGTGAGCAGAGCTCTTAGAGACTTACCCAGAAAGACTCACAACTATAATAGCTGCCGACGGTGATTCTAACATGCATTGACTCGGGTATGAATACTTAAATTAATACTGTAAATTAGATACTTTTGTATATACAGTTGAAGTCGGAAGTTTAGGTTGGAGTCATTAAAACTCGTTTTTCAACCACTCCACAAATTTCTTGTTAACAAACTATAGTCTTGTCAAGTCGGTTAGGACATCTACTTTGTGCATGACACAAGTAATTTTTTCAACAATTGTTTACAGACAGATTATTTCACTTATTTCACTGTATCACAATTCCAGTGGGTCAGAAGATTACATACACTAAGTTGACTGTGCCTTTAAACAGCTTGGAAAATTCCAGAAAATGATGTCATGGCTTTAGAAGCTTCTGATAGGCTAATTGACATCATTTGAGTCAATTTGAGGTTTACCTGTGGATGTATTTCTAGGCCTACCTTCAAACTCAGTTCCTCTTTGTTTGACATCATGGGAAAATCAAAAGAAATCAGCCAAGACCTCAGAAAAAAAATTGTAGACCTCCACAAGTCTGGTTCATCCTTGGGAGCAATTTCCAAATGCCTGAGGGTACCACGTTCATCTGTACAAACAACAGTACGCAAGTATAAACACCATGGGACCACACAGCTGTCATACCGTTCAGGAAGGAGACGTGTTCTGTCTCCTAGAGAACGTACTTTGGAGCGAAAAGTGCAAATCAATCCCAGAACAACAGCAAAGGACCTTGTGAAGATGCTGGAGGAAACAGGTGCAAAAGTATCTATATCCACAGTAAAACGAGTCCTATATTGACATAACCTGAAAGGCCGCTCAGCAAGGAAGAAGCCACTGCTCCAAAACTGCCATAAAAAGCCAGACTACGGTTTGCAACTGCACATGGGGACAAAGATCGTACTTTTAGGAGAAATGTCCTCTGGTCTGATGAAACAAAAATAGAACTGTTTGGCCATAATGACCATCGTTATGTTTGGAGGAGAAAGGGGGAGGCTTGCAAGCTGAAGAACACCATCCCAACCGTGAACCACTGGGGTGGCAGCATCATGTTGTGGGGGTCCTTTGCTGCAGGAGGGACTGGTGCACTTCACAAAATAGATGGCATCATGAGGTTGGAAAATTATGGAGATCTATTGAAGCAACATCTCAAGACATCAGTCAGGAAGTTAAAGCTTGGTCGCAAATGGGTCTTCCAAATGGACAATGACCCCAAGCATACTTCCAAAGTTGTGGCAAAATGGCTTAAGGACAACAAAGTCAAGGTACTGGAGTGGCCATCACAAAGCCCTGACCTCGATCCTATAGAAAATTTGTGGGCAGAACTGAAAAGGTGTGTGCGAGCAAGGAGGCCTATAAACCTGACTGAGTTACACCAGCTTTGTCAGGAGGAATGGGCCAAAATTCATCCAACTTATTGTGGGAAACTTGTGGAAGGCTACACGAAACGTTTGACCCAAGTTAAACAATTTAAAGGCAATGCTACCAAATACTAAGTGTGTGTATGTAAACTTCTGACCCACTGGGAATGTGATGAAAGAAATGCAAGCTGAAATAAATCATTCTCTCAACTATTATTCTGACATTTCACATTCTTAAAATAAAGTGCTGATCCTAACTGACCTAAAACAGGGAATTTTTCTAGGATTAAACGTTCAGGAATTGTGAAAAACTGGGTTTAAATGTATTTGGCTAAGGTGTATCTACACCTGCATTGCTTGCTGTTTGGGGTTTTAGGCTGAGTTTCTGTACAGCACTTCGAGATATTAGCTGATGTACGAAGGGCTATATAAAATAAACTTGATTTTGATTAGATTTTTTTTTTAATGTAAACTTCCGACTTCAACTGTATAGTGTATATGGACACCTCTTTAAATTAGTGGATTCAGCTATTTCAGTCACACCCATTGCTGACAGGTGTTTCAAATCAAGCACACAGCCATGCGATCTCCATTGGCAGCAGAATGGCCTTACTGAAGAGCTCAGTGACTTTCAACATGGCATAGCATGCCATCTTTCCAACAAGTCAATTTGTCAAATTTCTGCCCTGCTAGAGCTGCCACAGTCAACTGTTAGTGCGGTTATTTTGAAGTGTAAATGTCTAGGAGCAACAACAGTGAAGTGGTAGGCCACACAAGCTCACAGAACAGAACCGCCGAGTGCTGAAGCGCATAGTGGGTAGAAATCGTCTTTCCTCGGTTGCAACACTCACTACTGAGTTCCAAACTGCCTCTGAACGCAACGTCAGCACAAGAACTGTTCATTGGGAGCTTCATGAAACAGGTTTCCATGGCCTAGCAGCCGCACACAAACCTAAGAAAACCATGTGCATTGCCAAGCGCCAGCTGGAGTGGTGTAAAACTTGCCGCCATTGGACTCTGGAGCAGTGGAAATGCATTCTCTGGAGTGATGAATCACCCTTCACCCTCTGGCAGTCCGACGAACAAATCTGGGTTTGGCAGATGCCAGGAGAATGCTACCTGCCCCAGTGCATAGTGCCAACTGTAAAGTTTGGTGGAGGAGGAATAATGGTCTGGGGCTGTTTTTCATGGTTCGGGCTAGTCCCCTTAGTTCCAGTGAAAGGAAATCTTAACATTACAGCATACAATGACATTCTAGATGATTCTGTGCTTCCAACTTTGTGGCAACAGTTTGGGGAAGGCCCTTTCCTGTTTCAGCATGACAATTTCCCCATGCACGAAGCGAGGTCCATACAGAAATGGTTTGTCGAGATCTGTGTGGAAGATCTTGACTGGCTTGCACAGAGCCCTGACCTCAACCCCATCGAACACCTTCGGGATGAATTGGAATGCCAACTGCGAGCCAGGCCTAATCACCCCAAATCAGTGCCCCACCTCACTAATGCTCTAGTGGCTGAATGGAAGCAAGTCCCCGCAGCAATGTTCCAGCATCTAGTGGAAAGCCTTCCCAGAAGAGTGGAGGCTGTTAAAGCAACAAAGGGGTGACCAACTCCATATTAATGCCCATGACTTTGGAATGAGATGTTCGACGAGCAGGTGTCCGCATACTTTTGTTCATGTATTTCATTTTCAATAAAATTGCTAAAATTTCACTTTGTCATGTTAGGGTATTGTGTGTAGATGGGTGAGAAAATATATATATTAAATCAATTTTGAATTCAGGCTGTAACACAACAAAATGTGTAATAAGTCCAGGAGTATGAATACTTTCTGACGGCATTGTATGCAAACCACGGCCTTCTGCAAACACGCCTTCTCCGCTGTTGGTTACAAGGCGCTACTAATTTAAATTAGGTAAGAGAATATCATGTTACCATTGGTGCATTAAAATGAGAGTTCGGTTAATGTCCAATGTTCCCTCTAAGCTGTGCCTGTGCAAGGCCGCGCACCTTCTCCAGGACTGATGGGCAGAAGAAATGCCAGGCCGCGCAGAGGCACAAGAGATTGAACTTAACTGAGTTCACCCCATTAGTTTGCACAATATAGATAAAAGTTTTTTCTGGGATCGAATCAACATTATATCAGTCCCTTTTCAATGCAACAAACCAAAACAAATCTAACTTTACAAGATTGAGTCTGTGATTTTGTTGTAGGGATAGCCAGAGCGCAAAGGAGTAGAATTTAGGCGGGTAGCCCATGAGGGGTCTTTAAATCACCTGCAAATGCAAACCACCCAAGCCACTGCCTGTTCACCCCGCTATCATCCAGAAGGCGAGGTCAGTACAGGTGCATCAAAGCAGGGACCGAGAGACTGAAAAACAGCTTCTATCTCAAGGCCATCAGACTGTTAAACAGCCACCACTAACATTTAGCGGCCGCTGCCAACATACTGACTCAACTCCAGCCACTTTAAAAATGGGAATTGATGGAAATTATGTAAAAATGTACCACTAGCCACTTTAAACAATGCCACTTAATACAATGTTTACATACCCTACATTACCCATCTCATATGTATATACTGTACTCTATATCATCTACTGCATCTTGCCATCTTTATGCAATACATGTACCACTAGCCACTTTAAACTATGCCACTTTATGTTTACATACCCTACAGTACTCATCTCATACGTATATACCGTACTCTATACCATCTACTGCATCTGCCATGCCGTTCTGTACCACCACTCATTCATATATCTTTATGTACATATTCTTTATCCCTTTACACTTGTGTGTGTGTGTAAGGTAGTAGTGTGGAATTGTTAGGTTAGATTACTGTTGGTTATTACTGCATTGTCGGAACTAGAAGCACAAGCATTTCGCTACACTCGCATTAACATCTGCTAACCATGTGTATGTGACTAATACATTTGATTTGATTTGATTTTGAAATGAATTAATGGGCTTTTCAGATCAAAGTTATGCATGTGAACATTTGTTTATATTCTTTGCTAGTTAGCGAGTTATTAGCCCAGTTATAGATTAGTATAGGCCAGCAATGGGGAGTTACTGCTTCCTACAAGAGCATAAAACCTGTTGGCTACATTTCAAGCTGTCTTTGAAAGCGAGTCAGGTAAAAAGCTTGTCTTAATTAAATGGGCAGTGTTGTATTTTGAGACCGGCTTGAATATGCGAATAAGCCAATAGGCAGTGGCGTAGCCTACATTGTCTAATTCTCTGTATTATGTTGTAAAGTGGTTTCTTATATCATACAATACAATGCAATTTACAGTCACCTATTTGGCCCGTGGTGTTACAGACTAAGTAAAAAGTAATTCATGTCAAGCATTTCATAATGTAAAAACGTTTTTTAAAGTCTCATGCAATGTAGGCCTGCATTGAACACCACATACTGCGTAGGCTATATCATAGAAATAAAAGCTATTTCCACGTGAACATTTTATGGAATTTGCTCCATTGGTTTTGTTGGTAGGTCTACATTATGCTCAAATAGCCTTTTGGCTACTGTCTAAAACTGTAAGGTTGTACAGCCTTAGTTTTCACTGTAAACGCAAGCCGGAAGCTGCACAAAATTCTCACAACGGTCAAGTTTACGCTCACAAGACCTAAAATTTAAGGGAACATTAGTGATGTCACCATATCCCTTTAATAATCCCCCCTCTTGAATCTAAGTGTTTGAGATGGGGGAGGGGACCAGTAATTTTAAGATCAAACTTGATCAATGTAGAAGCAACAGTAATTTTTCATGCTTTGGTCATAATACTTTCATCTGGTTTCATCCAAATATCAAATTTCAAGAAAAATGTGATTCTGACTGTTCATGACCTTTTAAAACATTGATCTTCCTTTTTCTGTTGGTTTGTTGTCTCTGTACAGGCAAGTATTGCTCACAGCTACAATGCAGGAATCCTTCTGTCCTCTGAGAACAGCCGATCTCTTTCGGCACCCATCATTGTCCAAGACAAGAGGCATAGCTGGCGAGGCGTCATCATGGCGTCATCAACACCTTTTATGGTCCCCCAGTCGAAACAGGAGAGGTCCATTAGCCCTGAGAGCAATGACAGTATTTCTGAGGAGCTGAATCACTTCAAGCCAATAGTGTGTTCGCCGTGCACCCCACCAAAGCGACTACCCGACGGGCGAGTGATGGAACCCACAATTGTGAAGTCCACCCCCCGGAACTTATTCCGCAGCCTGGAGAGGCCCACCAGCTATGAAGCGAGCCCTACTATCCTCCAGAAATGGAAGCAGATAGAGGTGGACCGTCAGTCTGTCAAAGTGACCTCGAAGGGCACCTTGACCAACCCCATGAACGAGGACCTTGTCTTCAAACCAAGCCCCATAGAGGAGAAGGACGGCAAGCCCTGTAGCTGCGCTCCAGCAGCAAATAAGGGAAAAGAACACTTGGTTATGTGTGCCAAGACTGATTCCTCTGGGCAAGAGAATGAAAGAACTTGTGTACATAATAAACGAAGACTGATATTTGATCAGGCCATTGGAGAGACAGCCTTCCATCAAAAACAATTCACGAAGTTTCATACTCCATTTGTAGCCTTAACCAGTGAGGAGACCGTTCAAGAATGTGGGGTTTCTTTTGAGTCTGTGGTGGTACCTGAATCACATTGTGGACCAACTTCAATTCATCAAAATCCAACCTTAGTACCACACGATATAAATGCCGGTGTTAGGAGTTGCAAACTTAAATCAAAGGACTCACAGGATCAGAGAAAAGAGTTTGATAATAGAAACTGTGCCCAGAACCAACCTACCTCAAGGAGGGGCAAAAAGAGGAGCCAGAAGACCAAACACCTGGAAGAGACAGAGTCTGGACTCAAGAGGCCAAGATCCCAGAGCCAAGATGGTTTCAATATAGAGTGTGCGCAGGCTGAACTGTACATTCAACAGGTACAGCAAGAGAGAGAGGACAGAGAGCTAGCGTTGAATCTTCAAAGACAGTTTGACAGAGAACAGCAACAAGAAGACAAGCAAAAGACCAGTCCTGACAAGTACTTTCTCCGGTCTTGCATGTCCAGTGAAAACAGAATCAAATGCAATCCACGCAGATCAGGAAGAATTTCCAAAAAGAATGAGCACTTTAATTGCTATTATTAAATGGTTATTCTTGTGCTTTTTAAAAGATAATTCAATCAGACAACTTCTTGCATACAAGAACTATACTGCTTTTGTTGCCCAGGTTCCAAATTCATTGCTTTTAAACAGGCTAGCTAGGGTTTAGTTTCTATGTCATAAATTGTTCATCTTCATTTTGTTGTATTCCTATTAGATGTAGTTTCTACGAATATGGTTCTGCTGAAACTTTAGGTACTATCGTTATTTATTTTCTTCTCGTTTGCAGTTACTCATAAAATTGTTATATCCACTAAATCATCGTGCAGTTAATGCACTGTGAGAAAAAGCAAAAATGATTCACAGTGTGAGGTTGTGTTGAGATTCAGTGCAGACACTTCAAAATCTGTGTTCAGGCTCATGTATGATTCTGATTCGAGCTCAGCCAAGGACACAAGATATATCACTAGTACTTTGTCAGACCCTCCATTCAGATTCCCATTAACCCGGTGGAGTAACACCCGGGTCGTATTCTGTTTCCCATGGGGAAAATCACCAGTAATTCCTATCATCAAATTGAACTCAGACCTCAGAAGCTGATCCAGTGTTAGTGTTGTGCACATTTGAATAGTTAAAGGTGATCCGAGAGCTGCACTGCCATCCTTTTGATTATTTAATGATCCACAAGTCATTGATTGGGTTCTGTCAATGTTAGACAGGTTTTGCCAGAGTAAATGGTTATAATTAAACCTCATCAATAAGATTTAACGATCTGAAAATCTGCACAGAACACCTACAATGCAGGCAGCCTGAAACGTGTGGGTGTTGAGGTGTTCAGCAGTGTTGCCATGTTAAATATATGCAATATGTGTAAACTCTTTGCTGTAAACTATTACAGTAATATTGGAAAGGGGCACAATATTAACATGCTTTTTGGATGGTGATTTTTCTGATCAAATTCAATTCCAGAATGTATTTTCTGTCAATCTTATGCCCACACTTCTACCTCTACACTCACTGTTGCATTGTTGCTTTTTCTCAATGATTTATGCCCTCTTTTTCACTACCACAAACCAAAATGTCTCTATGCATGTGTATGGCACTGCTTTCTAAAGTTTTAGCACTGCCAAAGCTTTATAGTTTTGATGTATATTAATCATGGGTTGACTGCTATAGTATGGTATTAATTAGGATAATTGTTTTATGCAATATTTCTATTGGAGATTCCACATTAATATATTTAATCAGCATTGTTATTTTTCTCATCTTTGAGTTGTAGTTAGTATATTGTTTGAGACGCTTATTCAAAGGGATATTATTTTATTTGATAAATGTCTTTCATATTCTATTTCATTTCTTGTTTTCCTAAAAATGTATATTTTTCCAATGGCATATGCCAAAAATATGAGCTTTAATGTCCATTACTACTTAACATTTTTAAAGAATAAGATTTTGCAATATTATTTTGCACATATTTATGTACACAAATACTTGTATACTTACCTTTGTAGATACAGTATAAATACTCAGATGCATATTTTAGTATTGGAGGGGAGAAATGGGTTAGTGCCAAATGGCTGATTTTCTGTCGACTGTGTCATACATCTACAGTTTTTTTGTTTACTTTCCTGATTTTAAAGATTAGGTTATTGATTCTTTATAGTAATCAGAATGTACCACTTGTATAGCCTACATGATTCATTGACAGAAGTGTACTTTGAAGGAAACAACTTGTTCTGATCATGTCCATCCAAATTCTGAAGGAACTGTGAAACACAATAACACATTCAAATGCAAATTAGAGGTGAATTACTTTTTTCATTTTCATTCAAGCGCTTGTCTTGTTTTATCTTTCACTTTAAGTATGTAAAGAAGTTGGCATTTATGTTATTCTGTATCTGTTTTTCTCCCGGTATCTGGTATTGAAATGTTTGAATGCTGAATGGCTTTCCAAGACATTGATTTGACCACTCAACACAATGACAGCAAAGACTTGTAATCTCCCTCACATAATATTAAAATCATTGGTTTGCAATTATATTTCAACTCATTGGAGGTCATACATGAAACTAAAAAAATGCTTTAAATAAACATCAGTTATTATCGCTTCAAATAATTCATTTGAACTTGAGTTTTTAGCAAAATTGCATAAATCTTACAATCTTTATACTTCTATTTTTCTTCCTCAATCTAATTTCCTTGTGTAGCTACAGTTGAAGTCGGGAAGTTTACATACACCTTAGCCAAATACCGTTAAACTCAGTTTTTCACAATTCCTGACATTTAATCCTAGTAAAAGTCTTAGGTCAGTTAGGATCACCACTTTGTTTTAAGAATGTGAAATGTCAGAATAAAAGTAGAGTGATTTATTTCAGCTTTTATTTCTTTCATCACATTCCCAGTGGGTCAGAAGTTTACATACACACACTTAGTATTTGGTAGCATTGCCTTTAAATTGTTTAACTTGGGTCAAACATTTTGTGTAGCCTTCCACAATCTTCCCACAATAAGTTGGGTGAATTTTGGCCCATTCCTCCTGACAGAGCTGGTGTAACTGAGTCAGGTTTGTAGGCCTCCTTGCTCGCACACACTTTTTCAGTTCTGCCCACAAATTTTCTATAGGATTGAGGTCAGGGCTTTGTGATGGCCACTCCAATACCTTGATTTTGTTGTCCTTAAGCCATTTTGCCACAACTTTGGAAGTATGCTTGGGGTCATTGTCCATTTGGAATACCCATTTGCGACCAAGCTTTAACTTCCTGACTGATGTCTTGAGATGTTGCTTCAATATATCCACATAATTTTCCTGTCTCATGATGCCATCTATTTTGTGAAGTGCACCAGTCCCTCCTGCAGCAAAGGACCCCCACAACATGATGCTGCCACCCCCGTTCTTCACGGTTGGGATGGTGTTCTTCGGCTTGCAAGCATCCCCCTTTTTCCTCCAAACATAATGATGTTCATTATAGCCTAACAGTTCTATTTTTGTTTCATCAGACCAGAGGACATTTCTACAAAAAGTACGATCATTGTCCCCATGTGCAGTTTCAAACCGTAGTCTGGCTTTTTTATGGCGGATTTCATGTCCTTTGCACATTAACTAAGCCACGCCCCGAATTAGGTCAGAAGAGCGTGTTAGTGTGATGGAACCGCCCTTTTCGACCAGAGTGCTTAAAAGGACTCGCTAAGAATTAACATACAAAACCAGCAGATGTGAAGTGTGAGCTAAACGTTACAAATGGTTGAAACTCTAAGACCAGAAAACACGACTGAAAATGGTAAGAACTTTGAATCGCCACACGAGGTGAAGAAGAGAAAGACTAGACCTTAACATTGCCAGTCTGCAGCTGGGCATGTAAAAGTGGTCCTAGATCTTTGACTAAAGACATAAGGTGGGAAGGAAGTAAATCCCATCTCAGACAACCATTGGTGCATGTGAAGAGCTGTTCTATTTGAACACTCCATTACAAGACCAAGACAACTACGAAGAAGGACATTGTGACCTCTGGTGGACAACCAGAGCTTTACACCCATCGAACCATTCCCCATAGAAGGATCAATTGGTTTCAACAGAGAGAGGACGAACAAAGACATCTACACGTAAATGCATTCCATTTCTTATCCAACCTCGCGGTGGCTCATGTGTAAGGTATGTGGTTACTGTGAGCGTAGTTTCCAAACGTACGATAAATGTCCCTTTTTCCCTATCTCTCTATTTTCCCCACCCTCTTCTCCATCTCTGTGTAATAAGGGATGTACGGTGTTTGTTTGCCCAAAGCAGTAGATCCCTTCCTACCTGGTGCATTGCCATTGACCTCAGTCCACCCTGGCGCTTGATGTGTCTGTCCTCTCAGTACTGGGAGAAAGTGCCGGAAGTACTGGGAGGAAGTACCGGAGTGCAAGGTGAACCGCCGTGAGCTCCAGTACGTTGATGTGAGCTGTTGTCCATCGTGATGTACTATACACCATGGACCCCTGACTGGTTCAAGACTGCTTCCCATCCTTGTAGGGAGGCGACTGTGGCCAAAGTCACCCGGTTGTAAACTTCGCCTTAAACTCCACTGGGAGTTTGTAGTGTTAGGTGCTACTATTGTATTGCTCTTCAGCAACTAATTTAAATTGTCAGCTTTTTGTGTTTGTCCCTTCTGGGACACAGATTGTGTCTACTGTACCAGTGCTGTATTGACCGCATGTGGAGCAAGCCCAATGGTACAGCATGGACTGCAGGAAGCTAGGAGGCTTAGGAGCCTCTGACTCTCTAGCGCTGACACCTGTTTTCTCAGTTCGAATGTTGAAAGACAATTTGTCAATGACTCCACTCTTTCTGGAGAGCGTGTTGCTCGCATGATTTGATTGTCCAATGCCAAGCCCAGGAAGTGCACACACTGAGTCGGGACCAGATAACTATTTTCAGAGTTAATTGTTTGTCCCAACTTGGAGAGGTGATGTGGGACCATGGATGGGCAATTGGGCATCATTGGCAAAAGTGGGCATGTAAGTAATTCATACCCAACCCTCTAGTAAGTTGTGACGAACTCACAAAACTGTTTTGGACTAGACTGACTTGATGACCACAATTATCCTATTTACATTTTGTAGTCAGTTTTGACACTAGAATGTATGTTTCTGACTCATACGGATGCCACATAGAACCAACTTATCTGGTTTTAAACAGCCTAAGGGGCAGTTGACCTTTACTCCATCGCAAACTGCAGAGATGCTCAGAGGTTTGGATAAGTCGAAGGTGTCCCACTTTCCATCCCTCCAAAGCTGGATGACATTTTTATATTTGAGGGCCCAATATATTTTATTTAGAGTATGTAATGAAGTCACAAAATGATTGGGGAGTACGTTTAGTGGAGTAAAAGTCCTTAGGAGTCTCCCGGCGTGGAAAATGAGCAGACCTAGAGAGAAGCCCAAAGTGGAGTGCGGGAGATCGAGAGTGAAATGTTGGTGAAACTGTGACTGAGAGGGACTATATTTTTTATAATTCTATAGTATGAACTTCTCAGAAATCTACCTAAGCAGCTAAATGAAGCTCAAACATCTCAACCTGCACAAAGCCATTTTTCCCCCCACCAAACCCCATCTGGCAACACTGCGCCCACCCAGGCAAAAGTCGTGCGGCCGCAGGTTGCAATATGCATGCACAATTAGAATGAACGTGGGTGCACAGGGCTTTATAACAAAGATCGTGCTGACAGAGATGGTCACCTCGCTTCGAGTCCTTAGGAAACTATGCAGTATTTGGTTTTTCATGTATTATTTCTTACATTGTTATCCCAGAAAACCTTAAGTGTTATTACATACAGCTGGGAAGAACTATTGGATATAAAATCGACGTCAACTTACCAACATTACGACCATAAATGCGACTTTCCCAAAGTGGATCCTTTGTTCGGACCACCACCCAGGACATTGAATCTAATCCCAGAGCCCAAAACAACGTCGCCGCAGAAGAGGTATACAGAGTCCTCCTGGTCAGACTTTGAAGATGTGCACACCACCCGCTGCTTCCGAGTATATTACTCGCCAATGTCCACCTCTAGACAACAAGGTGGATGAAATTAGGGCAAGGGTTGCCTTCCAGAGAGACATCAGAGATTGTAACATTCTCTGTTTCACGGAAACATGGCTGTCTCGGGATATGTTGTCGGAGTCGGTACAGCCACCGGGTTTCTTCATGCTTTGCGCCGACAGAAATAAACATCTCTCTGGGAAGAAGAAGGGCGGGGTTGTATGCTTCATGATTAATGACTCATGGTGTAATCATAACAACATACAGGAAGTCAAGTCCTTCTGTTCACCTGACCTAGAATTCCTTACAACCAAATGCCGATCATGTTATCTCCCAAGAGAATTCAGCTGACTCTGTGAATGAGTTTATAAGGAAGTGCATTGGAGATGTTGTACCCACTGTGACTATTAAAACCTACCCTAACCAGAAACTGAAAGCGCAAACCACCACATTTAACCATGGAAAGATTACAGGGAATATGGCAGAATATAAACAGCGTAGTTATTCCTTCTGAAAGGCAATCAAACAAGTGAAATATCGGTATAGGGAGTGGCAATTACGGACTACAAAAAGACAAGCAGCCACGTCAGACACCGACGTCTTGCTTCCAAACAAACTAAATACTTTCTTTGCCCGCTTTGAGGATAATACAGTGCCACCGATGCGGCCCGCTACCAAGGACTGTGGGCCCCCCTCTCCTTATCCGTGGCTGACGTGAGTAAGACATTTAAACGTGTTAACCCTTGCAGGGATGCAGGCCCAGACGGCATCCCTAGTCGCGTCCTCAGAGCATGCGCAGACCAGCTGGCTGGTGTGTTTACAGACATATTCAACCAATCCCTATCCCAGTCTGCTGTCCCCACATGCTTCAATATGAACACCAATGTTCCTGTCCCCAAGAAGGCAAAGATAACTGAACTAAATGACTATCGCCCCGTAGCACTCACTTCTGTCATCATGAAGTGCTTTGAGAGACTTGTCAAGGATCATATCACCTCCACCTTACCTGCCACTCTAGACCCAATTCAGTTTGCATACTGCCCCAACAGGTCCACAGACGATGCAATCGCCATCACACTGCACACAGCTATTCCTCCTGTCCAGATGGGATAGAGCAGTGTAAGACTGCTGTTCATTGACTACAGCTCAGCATTCAAGACCATAGTACCCTCCAATCTCATCATTAAGCTTGAGGCCCTGGGTCTCAACACTGCCTTGTGCAATTGGGTCCTGGACTTTCTGACGGGCTGCCCCCAGGTGGTGAAGGTAGGAAACAACATCTTCACATCGCTGATCCTCAACACTGGGGCCCCACAAGCGTGTGTGCTCAGCCCCCTCCTGTACTCCCTGTTCACCCATGACTGCGTGGCCATCCAACTCAATCATCAAGTTTGCAGACAACACAACAGTAGTGGGCTTGATTCCCAAAAACGACGAGACAGCCTACAGGGAGGAGGGCACTCGGAGTGTTGTGTCAGGAAAACAACCTCTCACTCAACGTCAACAAAGGAGATGATTGTGGCCTTCAGGAAACAGCAGAGGGTGCATCCCCCTATCCACATCGACGGGACAGCAGTGGAGAAGGTGGAAAGTTTAAGTTCCTCGGCATACACGTCACAGACAAATTGAAATGGTCCACCCACACAGTGTTGTGAAGAAGGCGCAACAGCACCTCTTCAACCTCAGGAGACTGAAGAAATTTGGCTTGTCACCTAAAACCCTCACAGATGCACAATTGAGAGCATTCTGTCAGACTGTATCACTGCCTGGTACTCCAGAGGGTGGTGCGGTCTGCACAACACATCACTGGGGGCAAACTACATGCCCTCCAGGACACCTACAGCACCCGATGTCACAGGAAGGCCAAAAAAGATTATCAAGGACAACAACCACCCGAGCCGCTGCCTGTTCACCCCACTACCATCCAGAAGGCGAGGTCAGTACAGGTGCATCAAAGCTGGGACCGAGAGACTGAAAAAGAGCTTCTATCTCAAGGCCATCAGACTGTTAAACAGCCGTCACTAATACAGAGAGGCTTCTGCCTACATACAGACTCAAATCATTGGCCACTTTAATAAATTGATCACTAGTCACTTTAAATAATTCCACTTTAGTAATGTTTACATATCTTACATTACTCATCTCATATGTATATTCTGTATCTTATACCATCTATTGCATCTTGCTTATGCCTCTCGGTCATCGCTCATCCATATAATCATATGTACATATTCTTATTCCATCCCTTTAGATTTATGTGTATTAGGTAGTTGTACTGGAATTGTTAGATTACTTGTTAGATATTACTGCACTGTCGGAACTAGAAGCACAAGCATTTCGCTACACTCGCATTAACATCTGCTAACCATGTGTATGTGACCAATAACATTTAACTTTATTTATGGTATATGGTTCATGGCCGGGAGGCAGCCTGGTTACAAAACAAATGCAATCACTTTTAAACCAGTGCAAACTCAGCCCACCCGGTACTGGTTCCCATTAGATGGGCAAGCGCCAAAGTCAAAACAAGGCAACAGTAAACATGACGTCCCCCACAAATTATGCAGCGTATATAACAATAATTTCCCCCCTCGCTGTATGTAATGGGCCGAGCTTCTATGTCCTTATGGGAAACGTGTTGCTCATGAGGAGATGCATATATGTAAAAACATATATGACTGTAGCTCAAACGGTACAGGAGATATGCTTGCTCAAAGTTTAGAATTTCAGTTGATTACTATTCCACTCATCCGCTCCAGTATTACCACAAGCCCGTTCTCCCCAATTAAGTTGCCACCAACCTCCTGTGATACATACATACATACATGCATACCTACATACTAGGACAGAGAAAGATCCATAGTCCCCCCTCGATTACATCATGAAAACTAAAATTAGCTTTTTGGTCTTAATTTAAGGTTAGGGTTAGGCATAAGTTTATCAGTGTGGTTAGGTTTCAAATCAGATATTAAGAAGATCAATTGTAGAAATGGGCGTGGTTTATGACTTTGCCGCTTGCCCTGTTAGTCGACGACCTATAGGCAGTGCGAGCTAAAATAAGGGGATTTGATTAGTCTGGCCTGGGGGCCTGGGTATGCTTGTTTTGCATTGGTTGACAGTGACTGTATTTGTTTGGCAACCGGGCTACCTCCCGGGCGCGAGCCAGGCGCCCCGTATCAAAGCCCACGGCGAAGTAGGCTCAAACAAAAGTGACGTAATTAAGCACGTGGAGTTATGACTTGGATTCTGTCTTTTCACATGCAAAAGTGATTGCTTTAAAAACATTACATATATTTTATGGAAAGAGATATTGTATGTTTCTGGTTGACGCATCATGCTGCCTTGTTGACAACATGACCGAGCTGCGCGGGCCATGTTCAGGTTCCCTGCGGTTCAGCATAATCGAATTATCCCATTGAATCGTCATTCTTTGTTTTAACCGTTTGTTTTAAGCATCCGTCAACTGCTAATAATATTAGGTACATTTCATATTCACAAATGCAAATGGTCTAATTCAAAACCTAACTTTTTTCACTTTATAAATGAATTTAAACAATATGGCACTACTTGAACTAAAATGAAAAACAAAAAGGCAATTCAAACTTGTTGTATTATTAATGAATATGATTTGTTTGTTTAGGATTCCTGGCAATGTAAATAGTTTGTATGTATGCTTGTTTGCATATGACTATTCCTCTTTTGTTTGGTGATATTTGTTAATAAAAAATAAATGAAAGCGTCCAGACGACTTCTGTATACGTACATCGTTCCTAGTTAATTTGGTTGGCTGCTAAAATTACGATTTTAGCCAATCACATTGTCCCAGGTCACACACAGCAAATGTACAGGAAGGAAAGATGGCAGCCAGAAATGGGAAAAATGGTCTACTTGAGAAAGTAAGAATTATTTTTACACCGTCATTTATAAGGCACAGGGATCGGTAATTAAACCTGTCGTGCTTGGGTCTTTTTCAATAGTTGGCCGCCTAGCCGATATTGTATTACTCCACGGCAAGCATGTCTATCAGACAGACCGTTCATTTTGAGCTTAAGCTAACGTTAACAGTAGTTTTTAGCAAGCTACTGTTATTTTATAAGGCTAGAAGGAAATAAAGGAATTGGCTATGCAAATAACGTGGCCTTTAGTGGTAACGTTATTTGTATGTTGTAATTTCAAGAGGAACGCAGATCTTCTTTGAAGTGAGGGAAGCTGTTTGACCAGCTAGCTAAGGTATGGCTAGCCTAGCATGCTAGCTAATATTCTTCCTGGTTGATGTTGGCTAGTCCGATGTTAGCACTACGCGCTAGATACACTAACGTTATATATCCAAAAGTATGTAGACATCCCTTCAAATTATTGGATTCGGCTATTTCAGCCACACCCGTTACTGACAGGTGTATAAATTCGAGCACACAGCCATGCAATCTCCATAGACAAAAATAGGCAGAAAAATGGCCTTACTGAAGAACTCAGTGACTTTCAACGTGGCACCGTCATAGGATACCACTTTTCCAACAAGTCAGTTCATAAAATTTCTGCCCTGCTAGAGTTGTTCCCGAACAACTGTAAGTGCTGTTATTGTGAACTGGAAACGTCTAGGAGCAACAATGGCTCAGCTGTAAAGTGGTAGGCCACACACACAAGCTCACAGAAATGGACTGCCGGGTGCTGTAGCGCGTGAAAATCGTCTGTCTTCGGTTGCAACACTCACTACCGAGTTCCAAACTGCCTCTGGAAGCAATGTCAGCACAAGAACTGTTTATCGGGAGCTTCATGAAATTAGTTTCCATGGCTGAGCAGTCGCACACAAGCCTAAGATCACCATGCGCAATGTCAAAAGACGGCTGGAGTGGCAAGAATCTCTGGAGTGATGAATCACACTTCACCATCTGGCAGTCCGACAGACAAGTAAAAATACTTTAAAGTACTACTTAAGTAGTTTTTTGGGGGTATCTGTACTTTTCTATTAATATTTTTGACAACTTTTACTTTCATTACATTCCTAAAGAAAATAATGTACTTTTTACTACATACATACCTGACACCCAAAAGTACTCGTTACATTTTGAATGCTTAGCAGTACAGGAAAATGGTCCAATTCACGCACTTATCAAGACATGGTCATCCCTTCTGCCTCTGATCTGACAGACTCACTAAAGACAAATGCGTATTGTGTAAATGATGTCTGAGGGTTTATGTGTGCCCATGGCTATGCATACATTTTAAAAACAAGAAAATGGTGCCTTCTGCTTTGCTTAAAATAAGGAATTTAAAATGATTTATACTAGGGATGCATGATATATCGGTGAACATATCGGAATCAGTCGATATTAGCTAAAAATGCCAACATCGGTATTGGCCTGATGTCTAGTTTAACACCGATGTTAAAAACCGATGTCAAAGCTACCGTGCGTACCTATATAACGTAGGTACATGACGTAATAACGGCATGTAAAATTTTGCGCTACACGTGCAACAAAGCATTCCTAACCTAGCCCGGTCGAGCAGTCATTTGAAAGAGTAAGAAAATTTTAGCAAGACAAGTAAAAGGCGAAAGTCATTAAAGCCAAGATAATGGAATTCATTGCCCTTGACATTCAACCGTTCTCTGCCGTGGGTGATGTTGGCTTTCGCCGACTGGTCGAGCACCGGTACACGCTACCAAGTGCGCTATTTTTCAGATGTTGCCCTACCGGAGTTACACAGTAATAGCATTGCTGTAGCTTCACGACATGCATACTATGGAATGCCGTTTGGGTCTTTGCGTGTCAAAAAAGATACAGTAGCACTGTCAAAGCTGTACAAAAAAGTCTGCAAACAAACACCGGCTACGAATGATGTGTTTACAATACAGAGTTAGTAATAAATAATATTTTGTTAGATCGCAACTTCTGGCGTAGCTAGCTTTAGCTTGGTACCTAGCTAGCACCAATACAACCAGCCTGAAAACAATGACCAGTAGAAACTGCAATCATTTTCATTATTGTTAGCAATGATTTAGGAATCCTTGTAAGTATTAGCTAGGTTGCCACTTGTTGTTCGCCTATTGAAATGTAACTTCAGTTCATGAAAATAAATACCTAGCCAACTTCTTAACCCTGTTGCCCAAAGCTAATGTTATAAGCAGCCAGCTAGCTTCATCTGGCTAGTGAGGCTCGACCGGGTTGTGTTGTGAAGCTAGCCACAATAACGATTAGGCACAATAGTGGAATTTGCGTTTTGCCTTCAAAATAAGTGTCATTGACAATGATGCAAATGAATACAAATAGTAGAATTATGCCATGAAGGCTAACCGCAAAGTCCACTTTTGTGGCTAATCCTTATTGTGGCTAGCTTTACATAGATGGGTTCGACCACCATTAATCAGGTATAAACTGTCTTATAAATTAGGGTTATTTTAGATGAAGCCACCTAGCTATATTGTTAGCTAGCTAACTATAGCTACTGAAACAGATTATGTTGTGTTATTTGACACAACAAATAGTGTTATTTGACGTGTATCTTTTTTGACACGCAAAGACCCAAACGGCGTTCCATAGAAATCCTGGTTGAGAATGAAACGATTGAACAACGAAACTGTACAGCAAGTAAGTGAAGGAAATAGGTTTTGATCATGTTTTACTGATAATGGGGACATAAGTAAATGCCAACAAAACCTTTTGGTCAGTGTGGTGTGTGTGTGTAACCTTTATTTAACTAGGCAAGTCAGTTAAGAACAAATTCTTATTTACAATGACGGCCCTGACGACACTGGGCCAATTGTGCGCCGCCCTATGGGACTCCCAATCATGGCCGGATGTGATACAGCTTGGATTCGAACCAGGGACTGTACTGTGTCCATGTGTGTGTTAATTGTTTAACTGTACTAGAATGCTTAAAAGGCTGCTAAAATGTTAAATATCGGTTATCGGTATAGTTTTTTTGTGAAGAAAAATATTGGATATCGGTATCGGACAAAAAAGTAATATCGGTGCATCACTAATTTATACTTTTACTTTTAATACTTAAGTATATTTTAGCAATTACACATACTTTTGGTACTTAAGTATATTTGGAATCAAATACTTTTTAGACTTACTCAACTAGTATCTTACTGGGTGACTTACTTTTACTTGAGTAACTTTCTATTAAGATATATATACTTTTACTCAAGTATGACATTTTGGATCTTTTTCCACCACTGATGTATAGATGTGTGTGTGTGTGTGTACACACACATACTACCGTTCAAAAGTTTGGGGTGACTTAGAAATGTTATTGTTTTTGAAAGAAAAGCAAATGTTTTGTCCATTAAAATAGCTAACACAACGTGCCATTGGAACAGAGGAGTGATGGTTGCTGATAATGGGCCTCTGTACGCCTATGTAGATATTCCATAAAAAATCAGCCGTTTACAGCTACATTAGTCATTTACAACATTGTCTACACTATATTTCTGATCAATTTGATGTTATTTTAATGGACAAAATGCGCTTTTCTTTCAAAAACAAGGACATTTCTAAGTAACCCCAAACTTTAGAGCGGTAGTGTGTGTGTAGATACAGTTGAAGTCAGAAGTTTACATTTAAACCCAGTTTTTCACAATTCCTGAATGTTGAATCCCAGTAAGAATTCCCTGTCTTAGGTCAGTTAGGATCAATCACCACATTATTTTAAGAATGTGAAATGTCAGAATAATAGTAGAGAGAATGATTTATTTCAGCTTTTATTTATTTCATCACATTCAGGGTGGGTCAGAAGTTTACATACACTCAATTAGTATTTGGTAGCATTGGCTTTAAATAGTTTAACTTGGGTCAAACGTTTCGGGTAGCCTTCCACAAGCTTCCCACAATAAGTTGGGTGAATTTTGGCCCATTCCTCCTGACAGAGCTGGTGTAACTGAGTCAGGTTTGTAGGCCTCCTTGCTCGCACACACTTTTTCAGTTCTGCCCACAAATTTTCTATAGGATTGAGGTCAGGGCTTTGTGATGGCCTCTCCAATACCTTGACTTTGTTGTCCTTGAGCCATTTTGCCAAAACATACATACATGCATCACATTCTTTGCTCAAGTGTTTTTTAGACTGTTATTGGCATATCTTGTTGCTTTCTAGCCACTCTGTTGACAGTTTTCCAGGAACGTGTGGTAGCTAACTAGCTTGTTAATTGTTTACAAACAAATTAGTGAATGTGCTAGGAAGTTTTGAAAGTTGGATCATCTTATATCCTTTGTGGCTTTAAGTGTTCTTACCTTATGATTTTGAACATTCAATGCAACTAGGAAACATCCATGGCAGGCATTGTCACCTTAGCTTGCTACATAACTTCTGAGTGATAGAAAGCACGAGCACCACCACAAATCAGCCTACACAACTGCACACCCCCCCCTCGTTACTATGACAACTAGCATAGCCTTGTCAGCAGATGACTGCTGTCTGAACACACACATCCGATATGGTCACTTGTAACTTGCTGTTTGGACAGTCAGTAGTCCAAAATGGATTTTAGCATTAAAGGCCTGCAGTGTGAACAAGGCTTAATTGTAATCTGCAATAGGAGTTTGGTACAGGAGGAAACACTGTCAAGAACTGTGTTGCTCATTCTATTGACCATTGTCATTTGCTTTCAGTGGAGGATTGATGAGAAACCTGTGAAGATTGACAAATGGGATGGTGCAGCTGTCAAGAATTCTCTTGATGATGCAGCGAAGAAGGTTTGCATACAGTACATTGAGGGGGGAAAATGTTTCAACATTCTCTTCTATGTAAAAAAAAAAATAATAATAAAAAAAAAAAGTATGGTTTTGATATTTTACATATGTTTTGATCATATTTTTCCAACATTCATCAGGTCCTCTTGGAGAAGTATGGTTATGCAGAGAACTTCAATCTCGTAGATGGACGTCTCCTTATTTGCACAATCTCCTGCCTCTTCGCCATCGTAGCTTTAATTTGGGACTTCCTTTATCCATTCCCTGAGTCCAAGCCAGTCCTGGCAATCTGTGTCATATCATATCCTTTTAATGGAAAAAATAATGAAATGACTGCTTCGTCACTGTAACAGACATGTATGAAGATGGCATGATTGCCTACAGTTTGAGGTAATTTAGTACTACAACCTAACATGCCTTATTGCTTTTATAAAAACAATTCCAACTGTGGATATTGCTTTAAAGTCCTCTACAGTTGTATTTCTTTATTTAGATTAACAGACTGATGCTGATAACATGTTTTTGATAGGCTATTATTACTCACCCGAAGTCTTTTATTGCCCAAATTGACATTCTCACGGCTTAGTAACTTAATTGTCCTTCCAAAAATGTTCATTATTGGATTCTGGAATTTATATATCCAAGTTTTCCCTAACTGATCCTTACGTATTTCATAATGATGGGCATTCTAACCTTATACACCTCCTACCAAGAAAAGAACATCTTCCTTGTTTGTGTCCAGAAGGACCCAGCTGGCATGGACCCTGAACACACTTGGCAGCTTTCATCTAGTCTGAAAAGGTATTTTTTTTTCATGGTTTACTTTTTGTGCAGTTTTTTTGGGACTACCACATTTTCTGAGTAATGCCTGGTAATGTTTTTAATTTATCTTGACTTTGAAAAGTCCTGCCTAGCAAATTGTGACTTCTACTCTCTGCAGGTTTGATGACCAGTACACACTAAGAGTGTCCTTCACAGATGGGAAGTCCAAACACACGCGGGTGCAAGAGATCACGAAGTCTGTGGGGGCTTTCTTTGACGGGAACGGAACGCTGGTCATGGACCAGTTTGAAAAGTGCGTGTCAAAACTCCATGATACCTTGGCCACTGAAAAGAAGACAAAATAATAATGATCAGACATAGCCTTCTTTACAATGCTGCAGAAACCGCAGTAGAGCACACTGGTATTGTACGGTCCTGGGTGCATTTGAATGAGTTATTGGTTGTTATAAAAGTCTGCACGCCAGCATTTGTTGTCCATTGTTTAATTTGTCCAATAAATTGACTGTTGCGCATAATTATTGTTTTTCTTCCTATGTTTACCTTGATACAAGTCTCATCTAGACATTGCTTTTAAGAACCCCTAAGACAACTCAAAACGAAGATTAATCAAATATTTCTTGCACCACTCAAGTTTTTATCTTCACCATTGAATGGTCGTTCTAAAAATGAAGAGATTGGTCCTTTTTTTTTTTTTATATATATTTTTTAACTTCTCTTCCCCACATTTTATGCTGCCTTACATAATGTGCGCAGTGAATGACCAGATCATTTTGTTGGAAATTATGTAAAATACGTATATATTTTTTTGTCCTGAAAGCCTTATTCAATGTAACTAGTGTATTTTAAAAGTTTTACAATTCTACCTGTATTTTTCTGTTAATGGATTTTGTTACTACAGTATGTAGTTACCATAAGGCTTTAAAGGGCAAAAGAAACGATCTGAAAAGGGACTGTATCCACACATTTACTAGTGTCATCACCATTCCTCTCTTCAGTACATGGTTTGTTGGAAGTATGTCTTTAAAGCTGGAATCCGTTTTGGTGAAACTGCCACGTCCTTCTGCGATATTACAACAACAACGTATGTTACTTCGAAGAAATGTTGTTTTCCCCCTCCAGATATTGAACTGGGGTAATTGGGGTAATTGTTTTGATGTACATGTTAGGTCAACGATTTGGAAATGAAATAGTATCGATCAGTTCTCCTCACTTAGGAGTGCATGACCATTGGTTTTCAATTTCCAGTCTCACAGAATATTGAATACACAAGCACATTTTTTTTTTAGACTTATATTGGTAAAGTTTCCTGAATGCAGTTTATTTCTCTGTCGTATGACTTTAAAAGTGAGTGGTACAGAGACATTGCCGTTTTTGTCCGTAGATTTTTGGCTTTAGCAACCTTATTGTACGTGCCTGTTCTTCATATAAGTTTAAAATAAAGTTCGAAAGCATTTGTACATTGTCTACTTATTTGGTCTTTGTCTCAATGAATAGAAGTGCTGATCTGGGCCTGTATCCACACAGTGTCTCAGAGTAGAAAAGCGGTCCTAAGTGCTGGGAATAGAGATATTTTACTCCTACTCTTATGTGTATGCATGAACCCTCATAAATCGAGTCCCACCTTGTCGACAGATATATATATGAGACCTCATGAGCTGTCCTAAACAGTTAAGAGTTACCAGCAGGTGTCTCGATATAGAAAAAGGCACAGACAGGCAATTGTTTTGATATTTCTATATGATCGACTCACATGCAACAGTATCTCTTGTGCTTTTGACAATTTCACCTGAGGCCTAATTTAGGAGAGACCGGGACATGTTGTCCCACTTTTCACTTAAGTGTAGATTTCTTAGCATTGGTATATCTATTAAGACCAATCTAAATATTGATGAATAGATCAAGGTCTTGCCAAAAAATTGGCACTTCTACTTTTCTCATTACTTATTGCAAAATGAAGTTATTACTGATAAACACTGAGCAGTTGTGACAACTTGCCCCGTAGCGGGTATGGGGCAAGCTGTCACAATGTTATGTGTTGTTAGTGCCAACAGTTGAAGCATTATTCATCACTTGATGAATAAGTAAGAATATTCTCAAAAAAGCAAACTAAATGATTGCAAGTATATCTAATTGTACTGCTTATTGGTGATAATTCCACTTTGTTGTGCTAAGTCCTTATAAATGAACTAAACATGATAATAAATTACAATGTCAATGTTTCTTCCTCTTAAGGATAATTTTTTTCTCTCAAATTTTTGCCTAAAATGACATACCCAAACTAACAGCCTGTAGCTCAGGACCTGAAGCAAGGATATGCATATTCTTGATACCATTTGAAAGGAAACACTTTGAAGTTTGTGGAAATGTAGGAGAATGTAACACATTAGATGTGGTAAAACATATATTTTTTGTACCATCATCTTAGAAATGCAAGAGAAGGGCCATAATGAATTATTCCAGTCCCGGTGCAATTTCTATTTTGGCCACTAGATGGCAGCAGTGTATGTGCAAAGGTTTAGACTGATCCAATGAACCATTGCATATCTGTTCAAAATGTTGTATCAAGACTGCCCAAATGTGCCTAATTGGTTTATTAATACATTTTCAAGTTCATAATTGTGCAGTGAGATTCAGCCACTTGCTAATTGAAGGAAAATTATGAAAAACACAGAGAGATGAAAGAGAAATTATTTTAGAATAAAAAAAAAAATGTATTGGTCAAATATTTGGGGACGCCTTTTCCCTTGGCATCCATGAATACATGCCACTGGAGCAAAGTCATTGTAGCCTATTATTTTACTTCCCCTAGCTGTGAGAACCATGGCATGAGCATGGGCTGACCTTGTATTGCTGTAGCACGGCCGCATAGCCTCCCAGCAGCCTATTAAATGTTGCACCGTGTCCATTACAATGTAGAAAAATATGTCCCTAGTCCAAACCATTCAATAGTTACAGTAGGCTATTCATATATCCGGAGCTTCATCTTATTCTTTCTATTTCTATGGTGGATTTGCGGCCGCAATTTATGGAACATGCCAAAACTTGAGATAACAATAGATGGCAAAGTCAAAGATGCTGGTTTTCCCCTATCAATCCGTGGCGAAGTTTTCCATAAATGCTTATGGCAAATCCAGCTCCAGAACCAGTCATAGCCTAGCCAGCTGGCTAATCTTTTGAATACGTTGTAGCAACAACAGATAACATTAGCTAGCTATGTAGATAAGGTTAGCATGCTTGATAGCTACAACGACATCTGTCAGTACTCTACTTATTGTTATTTCTCCACTCCCCGTAGAAATCGCCAGAATTCCCAACCCCAATTTCCGAATAGCTATTAGCAGCCTGCGTCATTCTTTGGAAGTGGAACCTAAATGAGAATTTCCACTATAGGACAGGAATTATATTGAAATAGGGGCGGCATTGCCCTGGCATTTGAAGCTAAAATTCTACACATTTTGCAATGACTTATGCCATGTTAATATGATATCTGAGTGAGAATGACAAAATCAAATTGGGCCCCCCAGAGGTCAAGGCCCATGACTTACATAACAAGAGAAAAACTGCTGATGCACAACCACATTTTGAAATTGCACCTGGTGTATTTTATGAATCGTGCTCTCATTCTCCCGACTGAATAAAATAAAAAATAAAAAATAGATACAGTACCAGTCAAAAGTTTGGACACACCTACTCGTTGAAGGGTTTTTCTTTTTTTTAAAGTATTTTCTACATTGTACAATAATAGGGAAGACATCAACACTATGAAATAACACATATGGAATCATGTAGTAGCCCAAAAAGTCTTTCAGGCTAGGGTCTATTTTTCTCCACTTCCTGTCTGACTGACGTGCCCAAACTAAACTGCCTGTTACTCAGGCCCAGAAGCCTGGATATGCATATAATCGGTACCATTGGATAGAAAACACTTTGAAGTTTGTAGAAATGTTAAAATAATGTATGAGACTATAACACAATAGATATGGTAAGAGAAAATCCAAAGACAAACTAACCGGAATTGTTGTTTTTTTGAGAGCCCATGCTCTTCAAATTGAACGTATAGGGTCATATCCAAATCCAGCTCCCAGATTGCAATTGCTATGGCTTCCACTAGATGTCAACAGTCTTTGTTCAAGGTTTCAGGCTTGTTTCTTCCCAAACGAGGAAGAATTTTGAGTTTTAGTACTGGGAGTTAGAGTTGGAAATCAGTCTTAGTGCGCGTGATGAAAAGGACTCGCACAATTTTGCTTTCCTATTGAACATACTTCTTTCTGTATGATATATTATAGTTTAATTACATTTTAGGGTACCTGAGGATTAAATAGAAATGTATTTTGACCTGTTTTAACAAAGTTTAGCGGAAGCTTTTTGGATTCCTTTCTCTGCACGTTGAACGAGTGGATTACTCAAATCGATGGCGCCAACTAAACTGACTTTCTGGGATATAAAGAAGGATTTTATCTAACAAACGACCATGCATGTTGTAGCTGGGACCCTTTGGATTGCAAATCAGAGGAAGATTTTCAAAAAGTAAGTTAATATTTAATCGCTATTTGTGATTTTATGAAGCCTATGCTGGTTGAAAAATATTTTGATGTGGGGCGTTGTCCTCAAACAATAGCATGACATGCTTTCACTGTAAAGCCTATTGGAAATTGGACAATGCAGTTATGCATTGTCCAATTTCAGAAATTGTATGCAGAAATTGTATATATCAAAATGTTTAATGTCCATCATTTTTATGATTATTTATTTTAATTGCGCCCCTTCCAGTTTCACCGGAAGTTGTCGACAGGTGTCCGTCCCACTGTCGAGACGCCTAGGCCTAAGAAGTTTTAAACAAATCAAAATATATTTTAGGTAATTCAAAGTAGTCATCCTTTGCCTTGATGACAGCTTTGCACACTCTTGGCATTCTCTCAACCAGCTTCATGAGGAATGCTTTTCCAACAGTTTTGAAGGAGTTCCCACATATGCTGAGCACTTGTTGGCTGCTTTTCCTTCACTCTGCGGTCCAACTCATCCCAAACCATCTCAATTGGGTTGAGGTCAGGTGATTGTGGAACCCAGGTCATCTGATGCAGCACTCCATCACTCTCCTTCTTGGCCAAATAGCCCTTACACAGCCTGGAGGTGTGTTGGTTCATTGTCCTGTTGAAAAACAAATGATAGTCCCATTAAACGCAAACCAGATTGGATGGTGTATCGCTGCAGAATGCTGTGGTAGCCATGCTGGTTAAGTGTGTCTTGAATTCTAAATAAATCACTGACAGTGTCACCAGAAAAGCACCATCACACCTCCTCCTTCATGCTTCACAGTGGGAACCACACATGCGGAGATCATCCGTTCACCTACCCTGCGTCTCACAAAGACACAGCGGTTGGAACCAAAAATCTCAAATTTGGACTCATCAGGCCAAAGGACAGATTTCCACCGGTCTAATGTATATTGCTTGTGTTTCTTGGCCCAAGCAAGACTCTTCTTCTTACTAGTGTCCTTTAGTAGTGGTTTCTTTGCAGCAATTTGACCATGAAGGCCTGATTCACGCAGTCTCCTCTGAAAAGTTGATGTTGAGATGTGTCTGTTTCTTGAACTTTGTGAAGCATTTATTTGGGCTTCAATCTGATGCTGGTAACTAATGAACTTATCCTCTGCAGCAGAGGTAACTCTGGCTTTTCCTTTCCTGTGGCAGTTCTCATGAGAGCCAGTTTCATCACAGCGCTTGATGGTTTTTGCGACTGCACTTGAAGAAACTTTCAAAGTTCCTGAAATTTTCCGTATTGACTGACCTTCATGTCTTTAAGTAGCAATGGACTGTTGTTTCTCTTTGCTTATTTGAGCTGTTCTTGCCATAATATGGACTTGGTATTTTACCAAATAGGGCTATCTTCTATATACCACCCCTACCTTGTCACAACACAAGTGATTGGCTCAAATGCATTAAGAGGGAAAGAAATTCCACAAATGAACTTTTAACAAGGCACACCTGTTAATTGAAATGCATTCCAGGTGACTACCTCATTTTTATTTATTTATTTATTTCACCTTTATTTAACCAGGCAAGTTGAGAACAAGTTCTCATTTACAATTGCGACCTGGCCAAGATAAAGCAAAGCAGTTCGACACATACAACAACACAGAGTTACACATCTAGTAAAACAAACATACAGTCAATAATACAGTAGAAAAAAAATAAGTATATTCAATGTAAGCAAATGAGGTGATATAAGGGAGGTAAAGGCAAAAAAAAGGCCATGGTGGCGAAGTAAATATACAAACAATATAGCAAGTAAAACACTGGAATGGTAGATTTGCAGTGGAAGAATGTGCAAAGTAAAGATAGAAATAATGGGGTGCAAAGGAGCAAAATAAATAAATATATAAATACAGTAGGGGGAGAGGTAGTTATTTGGACTAAATTATAGATGGGCTATGTACAGGTGCAGTAATCTGTGAGCTGCTCTGACAGCTGGTGCTTAAAGCTAGTGAGGGAGATAAGTATCTCCAGTTTCAGAGATTTTTGTAGTTCATTCCAGCCATTGGCAGCAGAGAACTGGAAGGAGAGGCGGCCAAAGGAAGAATTGGTTTTGGGAGTGACCAGAGAGATATACCTGCTGGAGCGCGTGCTACAGGTTGGTGCTGCTATGAGATAAGGGGGGACTTTACCTAGCAGGGTCTTGTAGATGACCTGGAGCCAGTGGGTTTGGCGACGAGTATGAAGCGAGGGCCAGCCAACGAGAGCGTACAGGTCGCACTGGTCTGTAGTATATGGGGCTTTGGTGACAAAACGGATGGCACTGTGATAGACTGCATCCAATTTATTGAGTAGGGTATTGGAGGCTATTTTGTAAATGACATTGCCGAAGTCGAGGATCGGTAGGATGGTCAGTTTTACAAGGGTATGTTTGGCAGCATGAGTGAAGGATGCTTTGTTGCGAAATAGGAAGCCAATTCTAGATTTAACTTTGGATTGGAGATGTTTGATGTGAGTCTGGAAGGAGAGTTTACAGTCTAACCAGACACCTAGGTATTTGTAGTTGTCCACATATTCTAAGTATGAAGCTGGTTGAGAGAATGCCAAGAGTGTGCAAAGCTGCCATCAAGGCAAAGGGTGTCTCCTTTGAAGAATCTAAAATCTAAAATATATTTTGATTTGTTTAGCACTTTTTTGTTTACTACATGATTCCATATGTGTTATTTCATAGTTATGATGTCTTCACTATTATTCTACAATGTAGAAAATAGTAAAAATGAAGAAAAACCCTTGAATGAGTAGGCGTGTCCAAATTTTTGACTGGTACTGTACTTTAGATGTGCTTCATTAAGCTTGTCTGTTGCAATGGACCCAATGGAGATCTCCCAAAAGGGCAGGTTAAAGCAAACACTTAAACTATTTGAAATATTTTGAATAGTATTTGAACCCAGGTCTGGTGAACATAATTTGCTCCTGTTCTACATGGCCTGAATGAAAAACACAATACATTCTGGTATGGGAGAGGTTAAAGGCATTCGTGGATTGCCATTCGTAAATATAGCTGCCTGCTGCATTGTCTGGGTTATCTCTCCATACCTCTGCTATTCAGTCAGCACAGCGTGACACTACTACAATGGAGTAAACCCTCACAAATCTGTTTGCATGGATTTTGTCTCTGACATCACAGCTGTGTCTGAAAACATTACTAGCGGTCAAATCCTTGCTTCCTCCGGCCTTGTTTTCTCAATTCCTCTCAAAGCTCATTGGAGGAGGCATTCCGAGGGAGGAACATCGGTTCCTGTCCTCCAATGCACTGTGAGAGGAATTGAGGAGATGAATATGGAGGAAGCAAGGATTTGACAGCTAGTAAAGCTTTCAAACACAGCCCACAATAACATCTCTGGAAGATCCCCACACAGAGGCCCATGAGGTCCAAACCATGTGATGGTTTTTAGGGGGTGTGGCATGACCCTACAGAATTCTTAATACTGTACCAATTTAGATAGATAATAGATAACGTGGCTAAGAACTGTTGTAACGGGGATTATTATCGTAGCAACACACCTTGGAGTGAAGACAATCTGTGTTAGCTAAATGTTCATGTTTTAGGGTGTAGTTCGTAAAGGTTGAAGTGTGTATGTTAGGATGGTAACGTTATAATAATTAAGGATGAAGGGTGAATTCATGCCAGGAATAATAAATGTGACGTTTTTGACCAGATGGGAGGTCATATCGATGCAGAATGCTGTGGAAGCCATGCTGGTTAAGTGTGTCTTGAATTCTAAATAAATCACTGACAGTGTCACCAGCAAAGCACCCCCACATCATCACACCTCCTCCTCCATGCTTCACGGTGGGATCACACATAAGGAGATCATCTGTTCACCTACTCTGCGTCTCACAAAGACATGGCGGTTGGAACCAAAAATCTCAAATTTGGACTCATCAGGCCAAAAGGACAGATTTCCATCGGTCTAATGTCCATTGATCGTGTTTCTTGGCCCAAGCAAGACTCTTCTTCTTATTGGTGTCTTTCAGTAGTGGTTTCTTTGCAGCAATTCGATCATGAAGGCCTGATTCCTGCAGTCTCCTCTGAACAGTTGATGTTGAGATGTGTCTGTTACTTGAACTCTGGGAAGCATTTATTTGGGCTGCAATCTGAGGTGCAGTTAACTAATGAACTTATCATCTGCAGTAGAGGTAACTCTGGCTTTTCCTTTCCTATTGCGGTCCTCATGAGAGCCAGTTTCATCATAGCGCTTCATGGTTTTTGCGACTGCACTTGAAGAAACTTTTAAAGTTCTTGAAATTTTATGGATTGATTGACCTTCATGTCTTAAAGTAATGACGGACTGTTGTTTCTCTTTGCTTATTTGAGCTGTTCTTGCCATAATATGGACTTGGTCTTTTACCAAATAGGGCTATCTTCTGCATACCACCCCTACCTTGTCACAACACAAGTGATTGGCTCAAATGAATTAAGAGGGAAAGAAATTCCACAAATTAACTTTTAACAAGGCACACCTGTTAATTGAAATGCATTCCAGGTGACTACCTCATGAAGCTGGTTGAGAGAATGCCAAGTGTGCAAAACTGTCATCAAGGCAAAGGGTGGCTACTTTGAAGAATCTAAAATATAAAATATATTTTGATTTGTTTAACACTTTTTGGGTTACTACATGACTCCATATGTGAAATTATTTCAAATAGTATTTGAACCCAAGTCTGACCAGACCCTCTTTTTTCTGATTCATTTTTCCTGGCTTTGCTGCAAGTGCAGGAATAGTTGCACTGAAGATAGAAAAAACAATATATTCTGTGTTTATATTTATATGAGGAAAGCTACTCAATGTACACTAGTGCTCATTCTTTTTACTAAAGTAATCCCGTGCTACTGTACTGTTACAGTACCAAGTTGAAAAGCATATAGAGCCCAACAATTGTTGCATCAGTGTTTTCAGTTGTCCTTATGACAATTCTTGCTCAGCAGCTGCATCATGTACTTGTATTTCCACGCCACAACAACCTGAAGTTCTGTTACAATGAAATTATATTACAATCACACTATGAAACAAACTGTATGAACAGTAAAAAGTATTTTATTGTATTTGAACTAATACAGATAGATAATGAATGGAATACAATTCATCAGATGTATTGTCACAAATATAAGAGTTCACAAGGAAAAAGCTTCAAACATTTTCTTCACACCAGTAATATCTATGAACAACAAACTTGAAAATTATTTTAATCGTATGCATAGTGCTAACAGACAGAATTTGGGTAAGTGAATTGTCATTGTCCTGGAACTTCACAATGCCGGGCATGGCGTGACAACCATCAAACTAGAGCTGCTTTGACTTCTCTAATCCAATTAAAGCCAATACTAAGCAGAGATGCATTACATGTTCATACTGAATGCGTGCCTCAACAGAGACTAGTCCCTTGTCAGGAAGCACTAATGCACTATTTTGATACGAAACGGGATCCTCATAGCAGTTAAAGTATAGGTTAATATTCCTAGTTCCCAAATGCATTCTGATTTAAAAAAAGGTCACAGAATTTGGCTCCAGATTGTTTATGTTGATCTCCTTGCAGTCATGTATCCTGTCAGGTTAGAAACGCAAAGCACAGCATCTGCATAGGAATAATGAGTGGTTCGAGTCACATGTTATACATGAATTTTCAATCCTTTAATATGATGCTTTTTCCATTTGATGGCATTATTCCAGACGTGGGTTAAAAATATTTATGAAATACTTGAGGTGTGCTTGATTTGGCTCAACTGGTACAATGGAACCAATGGAGTTGTCCCAAAGGTGCAAACTCCTAAATCAAACACACCAAGTTTTTGAAAGTATTTTAAAAATATGCTTGATGTAGGTCTGCATCATGACACACACTATAGTACCTTAATCTGCGTGGGCAGCCATGGTAACCAACCATGTACTCCTGGGCATAGCAGTACTTGCGGCAAGCCCCTCTGTAGCCACAGGTCCAGCCCTGAACCTTTGTGTCATCAGCTGTAAGAAAAATACAACAAAACTTGACTGGGATGAATGAATGAAAGTATCCCTTCATGACCAACATGTTGAGTTCTTGTCTTGTGAGTAATGCCACTCTGTTAACCTTTAAGTGTACAATACCTTGCACTGCTGTCACCAGCAGCAGAACTAGCATGACCAAACCCAGTCTCCTCATTTTGTTTCTTCAATAAACCCCTGACTCCTCAGGCACTGTGCCTGCCTCTGTTGAGCCTGTTATATACAGAATTTCACCCCCCAAGGGGGAGGAGTTGTGGGAGTTTACGGAATCAACAATAATCACCAATAACACTCAGCGAGAGAGAGAGCCGGGCCCACTGACATCTAGGGGGAGGGGGGGTGAAGCACCTGACCTGGCCTAACCCTTCCACTGTTGCATGTACTCTGAGCAGTGGAGCTGGGGCAAATAGTGTCAAGGGCATCCAGTAGCCATTTCCTGCAGTCAAATGACCTAGTGGCCTCATGGGTGGAATGTTATTAATAAAAAAATATCATTATTTTACACTGAAAATCCGGTGTTTCTATACGGAACACAAATATAAACGCAACATGCAACAACTTCAACCATTTTACTGAGTTACAGTTCATAGGAAACCAGTCAATTGAAATAAATAAATTAGTCCCTAATCTATGGATTTCACATGACTGGGCTGGGGCACAGTCATGGGTGAGCCTGGAAGGGCATAGGCCCACCCACTGGGGAGCCAGGCCCTGCCAATCAGAATGAGTTTTCCCCCCAAAAAGGCTTTATTACAGACAGAAATACTCCTCAGTTTTATCAGCTGTCCAGGTGGCTGGTCTCAGATGATCCCGACAGGTGAAGAAGCCAGATGTGGAGGTCCTGGGCTTGCATGGCTACACGTGGTCTGCAGTTTTGAGGCTGGTTGGACGAAATGCTCACCAACAGGGATGTAAATAAATGTGTGCGCAACATTTTTTATTTATTTTTTCAGCTCATGAAACATGGTACCAACACCATGTTGTGTTTATATTCTTGTTCAGTATATTCAAATGGTTTTGTTATATTCAGACTTCTGTGATGCTTATAAAGTGTAATATTGGGATGCAAACTCAAAATTGAATACATTTCAACTCTATATCTGACTTGGTACAGGTGTCTTCTTTTTTTCAAGCCCATTTATTTGTTTAAGACTGCCATGAAACACTCTGTGTGACCCTGATTTAGTCCACAACAGTAAAAGGTTTTAACTTAATTGTCATTGACGGTCTGGTATCTGGCAGTGGCGTGTATTCATGGACACCAAGGGAAGCGAGGTTTCCCCCCCAAATTTCCCCCAAAATATATATATATTTTAAAGTATCTATGGTCTCTGTTTCATAATTTTCCTTCAATTCGCAAAAGGCTGAATGTATATCACAGGAGAAAGCATCTGAGAAAGCAAAACAGCACCCCTCTGTCTCTCTACGTGTAGGCCATCTATCTGATACTGTCTGGTCTGAAATGAGTATGACATTGTTGCCTCCCATAGCATTGAATGAAAGGGAAGCCAGCGAGCATTTGGCCTCCCTTGACAAAAAAATGTATAACAAATTGCCAATCAGCGTGTTGAGCTACACTGAGCGAGCTCAACTGTGAATGGTCCTGGTGGGAAAAAAAGTGTCAAGGGAAGCCAGCTTGGATTTCACGTGTCACCTATCAAATCGCTTTGAGAGCATACCTCATTAACATAAACAACTTGAATTGTTGCATCTACAGTCGTGGCCAAAAGTTTTGAGAATGACACAAATATTAATTTCCACAACGTTTGCTGCTTCAGTGTCTTTAGATATTTTTGTCAGATGTTACTATAGAATACTGAAGTATAATTATAAGCATTTCAGCATTTCAAGTGTCAAAGGCTTTTATTGACAATTACATGAAGTTGATGCAAAGAGTCAATATTTGCAGTGTTGACCCTTCTTTTTCAAGACCTCTGCAATCCGCCCTGGCATGCTGTCAATTAACTTCTGGGCCACATCCTGACTGATGGCAGCCCATTCTTGCATAATCAGTGCTTGGAGTTTATCATAATTTGTGGGTTTTTGTTTGTCCACCCGCTTCTTGAGGATTGACCACAAATTCTCAATGGGATTAAGGTCTGAGGAGTTTCCTGGCCATGGACCCAAAATATCGATGTTTTGTTCCCCGAGCCACTTAGTTATCACTTTTGCCTTATGGCAAGGTGCTCCATCATGCTGGAAAAGGCATTGTTCATCACCAAACTGTTCCTGGATGGTTGGGAGAAGTTGCTCTTGGGGGATGTGTTGGTACCATTCTTTATTCATGGCTGTGTTTTTAGGCAAAATTGTGAGTGAGCCCACTCCCTTGGCTGAGAAGCAACCCCACACATGAATGGTCTCAGGATGCTTTACTGTTGGCATGACACAGGACTGATGGTAGCACTCACCTTGTCTTCTCCAGACAAGCTTTTTTCCGGATGCCCCAAACAATTGGAAAGGGGATTCATCAGAGAAAATGACTTTACCCCAGTCCTCAGCAGTCCAATCCCTGTACCTTTTGCAGAATATCAGTCTGTCCCTGATGTTTTTCCTGGAGAGAAGTGGCTTCTTTGCTGCCCCTCTTGACACCAGGCCATCCTCCAAAAGTCTTCGCCTCACTGTGCGTGCAGATGCACTCACACCTGCCTGCTGCCGTTCCTGAGCAAGCTCTGTACTGGTGGTGCCCCGATCCCGCAGCTGAATCAACTTTAGGAGACGGTCCTGGCGCTTGCTGGACTTTCTTGGGCGCCCTGAAGCCTTCTTCACAACAATTGAACCGCTCTCCTTGAAGTTCTTGATGATCCGATAAATGGTTGATTTAGGTGCAATCTTACTGGCAGCAATATCCTTGCCTGTTAAGCCCTTTTTGTGCAAAGCAATGATGACGGCACGTGTTTCCTTGCAGGTAACCATGGTTGACAGAGAAAGAACAATGATTCCAAGCACCACCCTCCTTTTGAAGCTTCCAGTCTGGTATTCGAACTCAATCAGCATGACAGTGATCTCCAACCTTGTCCTCGTCAACACTCACACCTGTGTTAACGAGAGAATCACTGACATGTCAGCTGGTCCTTTTGTGGCAGGGCTGAAATGCAGAGGAAATGTTTTTTATGGATTCAGTTCATTTGCATGGCAAAGAGGGACTTTGCAATTAATTGCAATTCATTTGATCACTCTTCATAACATTCTGGAGTATATGCAAATTGCCATCATACAAACTGAGGCAGCAGACTTTGTGAAAATTGATATTTGTGTCATTCTCAAAACTTTTGGCCACGACTGTAGTTGTGTTGTTGTCCTCCGGTGGCTAGCTAGCTAGCTAAAACGGTCCCTTTTCTTAAATTAGCCACGGATGGAGATCGGGATTTGGACTTGTGGTTTTACTTAATTTTCTGTACTGGCCAATGATTATAATGGCGATTCTGATCCAACCATTAATTCATACATTGTTGTGCCCCTAGCCTGAGAGGATGCTCAATATGTACAGTAGCTAGATGTAGAAGGCGTGCACTGTATGAAAAATACAAGTGTGTACTGTATGACAGAATGATAGACCGTTACTGGTACCTGGTGCTGTGAATCATTATGTTAGTGCAAACATTAAATGAAAGCAATACACACCGTTTTTATTATCTGTCTAGGGCCTGAATTCAATCAGAACAAGTGTTAACCGGTGATGGCAGACTCACGCATAGTGGATGTTTTGTCGGTGTCGGAGGTGGAACTGTGTTGGAGTGGTGAAATCAGTGAGCAGCTGCACTTGTGATCAATATCAGAAAGCCATCCTCTTTTTCATTCTTCATTTTCTCCATCATCTTGAATGAGTGTGAGACTCGAGACCTGACAAAAGACACAGGCTACAATGGCTGTGAAGAGGAGGACCTAAAGACTGTTATCAATTTGATCAAGACTGCTGTGATCAATCTAACTTGTACTGTAGGCTATTTTGTGATCAAGCATTTTTGTTTTTCCTGATAAAATTAAATCACTATACCAAATAGGGAAAAATTATACAGGGTTAGTTTTGTCTTTTGTAGATCCCATGTTTGCTGATGATTACTACACCTCTCTTCCAAAATACCTGATTAGCTTTCATTTTGCTTTCATTAGCTTTATGTCAACTAGCTTGCAAAACCCATATTTGGATATGGCGCGTAAGTGAAAAAGATAGAATTGGGACTATTAATATTTAATATAAATCCTGTCTCATGGTGGTCCTTCATTCTATCACCAGTTATTATAGGATAGTTTCACGTTCATATCTGAGAGTCACTGCAGATTTCAACATTACGATAAACATATCTGTGGAGAACTATGCACAGCCTTGTCAGCAGAAATGTAGTATTCACGACCCATCCCAGGCAGCAGTAGCAACAGCATCAGCAGCACATGACTGGCTCCCTCTGCCACATGCATAGTCCCCCAGTGAGGGGTAGAGCTCTGCTACAAAATAGGCTACTGCATTGCCTTTTACAACTATATTAGCAGCCTTCACATCCCTGACACTGTGGTTTCTCCTAATATTTGACTTTGAATTTTAATTTAGAATTCAAATCTACACTATGAACAGTCTTTGTTCCATCCCTGAACACAAATATTAACGCAACATGTAAAGTGTTGGTCCCATGTTTCATGAGCTGAAATGAAAGATCCCAGTGTCACGACTTCCGCCGAAGTCGGTCCCTCTCCTTGTTCGGGCGGTGTTCGGCGGTCGATGTCGCCGGCCTTCTAGCCATCGCCGATCCACTTTTCATTTTCCATTTGTTTTGTCTTTGTCTTACACACCTGGTTTCAATTCCCCAATTACTTGTTCATTATTTAACCCTCTGTTCCCCCATGTCTGTTTGTAAGTAATTGTTTGTATGTAGTAAAGTCTGTTTATGTGGGCTCTCTTTTTTGTATTGCATTTGTACATGTTGAATAAAGTAAGTTTATTTACTCATATCTGCTGCCCTGCGCCTGACTCCTTCCTCTACACCAGCTACACACAGACCCCATTACACCCAGAGATGTTCCATGTGCACAAAAAGCTTATTTCTCTTAAATTTGTTTACATTCCAGTTAGTGAGCAAATCTAATTTGCCAAGATAATCAAATCACATGTGCCGAATACCGTGAAATGCTTACTTACAAGCCCTTAACCAACAATGCAGTTCAAGAAATAGAGTTAAGAAAATATTTACTAAATAAAATACAAATTAACACAATAAATTAACAATAACGAGGCTACATACAGGGGGTACCGGAGTCAATGTGTGGGGGTACAGGTTAGTCAATCTATTAATCAATGTGGCCATTTGATTAATTGTTCAACAGTTTTATGGCTTGGGGGTAGAAGCTGTTAAGGAGCCTTTTGGACCTAGACTTGGTGCTCTCTTACCGCCTGCCGTGCGGTAGCAGAGAGAACAATCTACAACTTGGGTGACTGGATTCTTTGATAATTTTTTGGGCCTTCCTCTGACACCGCCTAGTATCACAACTGGCCGTGATTGGGAGTCCCATAGGGCGGCGCACAATTGGCTCAGCGTCGTCCCGGTTTGTTCTTAACTGACTTGCCTAGTTAAATGAAGGTTAAATAAATGAAAAATATAAAACAAAATAGTATATACAGTACCAGTCAAAAGTTTGGACACATCTACTCACTCAAGGGTTTTTCTTGATTTGTACTATTTTCTACATTGAAATTTAGCCTGTCTGGTAGCCTTGCATCACTGGGCATCTCGCGGCTGGGTTTCCCTTTGTAGTCCGTAATAGTTTGCAAGCCTTATCCGACAAGTGTCAGAGCCGGTGTAGTAGGATTCAATCTTAGTCCTGTGTTTACGCTTTGCCTGTTTGATGGTTCGTCTGAGGGCATAGCGGGATTTCTTATAAGTGTCCGGATTAGTGTCCCGCTCCCTGAAAGCGGCAGCTCTAGTCTTTAGCTCAGTGCGGATGTTGCATGTAATCCATGGTTTCTGGTTGGGATATGTACGTATGGTCACTGTGGGGACAACGTCGTCGATGCACTTATTGTTGAAGCTGGTGACTGAGGTGTTATATTCCCCAGTGCCATTGGATGAATTCCGGAACATATTTCAGTTGTGCTAGCAATACGGTCCTGTAGTGTGGCATCCACGTCATCTGACCACTTCTGTACTGAGCGAGTCACTGGTACTTCATGCTTTAGTTTTTGCTTGTAAGCAGGAATCAGGAGGTTGGAATTATGGTCAGATTTGCCAAATGGAGGGCGAGGGAGAGCCTTGTATGCATCTCTGTGTGTGGAGTAAAGGTGGTATAGAGTTTTTTTCCTGTTGTTGCACTTGTTACATGCTGCTAGAAATGAGGTAAAACAGATTTAAGTTTGCCTGCGTTAAAGTCTCCGTTTCACTAGGAGCGCCGCTTCTGGATGAGCATTTTCTTGTTTGCTTATAGCCTTATACAGCTCGTTGAGGCAGTCTTAGTGTCACGCCCTGACCTTAGAGATCCTTTTTATGTCTCTATTTTGGTTGGTTAGGGTGTGAGTTTGGGTGGGCATTCTATGTCTGGTGTTCTATGTTGTCCTTGTTTTGTATTTCTATGTGTTTGGCCTGGTATGGTTTCCAATCAGAGTCAGCTGTCTATTGTTGTCTCTGATTGAGAACCATACTTAGGTAGCCTGTTCCCACCTGTGTTTGTGGGTAGTTGTTTTCTGTTTTGTGTGTATACCTTACAGAACTGTTTCGTTTCGTTCTTTCTCTTTGTTGTTTTTGTTATTTCAGTGTTCAGTTTATTTTATAACATTAAAATGAACACTTACCACGCTGCACCTTGGTCCTCTTCTCCTTCTCCCGATGACGTTCGTTACACTTAGTGCCAGCATCGGTTTGTGTTGGTAAATAAACAGCTACGAAAATATAGATGAATGCTCTTGGTAGACAGGTTACCAGCTTGCCGACCAATTCTCACATGGCAACTCGATCTCCGCACGTTTTTCCGTCTTTTCTTCACGTGAATGACGGGGATTTGGGCCTGGTCTTGGAGAAGCAGTATATCCTTTATGTTGGACTCATTAAAGAAAAAAATATTTGTCCAGTTCGAGGTGAGTAATCTCTGTTCTGATATCCAGAAGCTCTTTTCGGTCATCAGAGACGGAAGCAGCAACATTATGTACAAACGATGCGAAAAAAACAATAATTGCACAGTTGGTTAGGAGCCCATAAAACAGCAGCCCCCCCTTCTGGCGCCATTATCTCCTATCCATCCACCTAACAGGTGTGGCATATCAAGAAGCTGATTAAATAGCATGATCATTACACAGGTGCAACTTGTGCTGGGAACAATAAAAGGCCACTCTAAAATGTGCAGTTGTGTCGCACAACACAATGCCACAGTTGTTTCAAGTTGAGGGAGCTTGCAATTGGCATGCTTACAGCAGGAATGTCAGAGCTGATGCCAGAGAATTTAATGTTAATTTCTCTACCATAAGCCGCCTCTAACGTCATTTTAGAGAATTTGGCAGTAAGTCCAACCGGCCTCACAACCGCAGACCACGTGTAACCACACCAGCCCAGGACCTCCATATCCGGCTTCTTTACTTGTGGGATCGTCTGAGACCAGCCACCCAGACAGCTGATGAAATTGAGGACTATTTCTGTCTGTAATATAGCCCTTTTGTGGGGAAAAACGTATTCTGATTGGCTGGGCCTTGCTCCCCAGTGGGTGTGCCAGTCTCCCAAGTGGGTGGGCATATGCCCTCACAGGCCCACCCACAGCGGTGCCCCTGCCCAGTCATGGGAAATGCAAAGATTAAGGCCTATTTCAATTTACTGTTTTCCTTATATTAATTTAAAAAAATTATTGAACCTTTATTTAACTAGGCAAGTCAGTTAAGAACAAATTCTTATTTAAAATGACGGCCTACCAAAAGGCAAAAGGCCTCTGCGGGGACGGGTGCATGGGATTTAAAATAAATACAATATAAATATAGGACAAAACACATATCACAACAAGAGAGACAACACTACATAAAGAGAGACATAAGACAACAACATACCAAGGCAGCAACACATGACAACACAGCATGGCAGCAACACATGGTAGCAGCACAAAACATGGTACAAACATTATTGGGCACAGACAACAGCACAAAAGGGCAAAAAGGTAGAGACACCAATACATCACACAAAGCAGCCACAACTGTCAGTAAGAGTGTCCATGATTGAGTCTTTGAATGAAGAGATTGAGATAAAACTGTCCAGTTTGAGTGTTTGTTGCAGCTCGTTCCAGTCGCTAGCTACAGCGAACTGAAAAGAGGAGCGACCCAGGGATGTGTGCGCTTTGGGGACCTTTAACAGAATGTGACTGGCAGCACGGGTGTTGTATGTGGAGGATGAGGGCTGTAGTAGATATCTCAGATAGGGGGGAGTGAGGCCTAAGAGGGTTTTAGAAATAAGCATCAACCAGTGGGTCTTGCGACCGGGTATACAGAGATGACCAGTTTACAGAGGAGTATAGAGTGCAGTGATGTGTCCTATAAGGAGCATTGGTGTCAAATCTGATGGCCAAATGGTAAAGAACATCTAGCTGAACTGTAACTAGTTTAAATTGTTGCATGTTGTGTTTAGATTTTTGTTTAGTATAGTTGCAGTCCCTGGTATAAATATTCATGAACACTAGGCAAACATGACTGATGCGATGGTTGTTTGCACAACTATCCACAAGAGGGAGCGTTAAGATTACTGTCCTCAATTCTAAACCTGTTGACTGACCTGGGAGCCCTGTTCCCCATAATAACAAAACATTTTTGTCCATGAAAAATATATTCTATAGCCTATCACAAGAGAACACAAGATGAATGTTGCCTATAATCTTAGGATGATCCTTTCCTATGTGATATTTCATGGGAATATCATCAAAACTATAATTGATATGTTTTTAGAACAATTTCACTTCCCCTTCTTATGCAGTTATCACATTTTCCTTAGTAGCTGAGGAATGTTCAACTCCGTTCTTTTGAGACAGAGTTTAGTAGGCCTATTGATAATTGGTTGTGGGATTTGATAGCAACAACATTGAGTGGTCATCTGTTGATTGGCCTACCCCACTGGGCAGTTTGTTCCACTTTGGTTCAAAGTAATTTCATTCAAATGACGTGGTAACAACGTTTATTCAACCAGTGTGCGCCCAGTGGGTAGACCTACTTGTAAAAATGGCAATTCTGAAAACGCTTACCTGTAGCCTAACTATGTATGTCCTGTAGGGTACTAGGGGGTAACTAGCCCCCTGGGGTAACTGCCCCCCGTAATTCACATTAAGAATACCAGATGTCACCAAATTATTTTCCCAATACTTTCTCTGGCTGCCAATGCTATCTCATTACAACTTTAGGAAAAAGATTTTATGGTACGTTTATCAATTTTTTTAAGTTTTGAAAAAATGTAGATATATTCCAATGAAGATGTAGAGTGCCTTGCAAAAGTATTAATCACCCTGGTGTTTATCCTATTTTGTTGCACTACAACCTGTTATTAAATTGATTCTTATTTGGATTTCATGTAATGGACATACACAAAATAGTCCGAATTGGTGAAGTGAAATAAAAACAATTAGTTTAAAAGATTTCTACAAAAAAAAACGGAAAAGTGCGTGCATATGTATTCACCCCTTTGCTATGAAGCCCCTAAATAAGATCTGGTGCAACCAATTACCTTCAGAAGTCACATAATTGGTTAAATAAAGTCCACCTAAGTGTCACATGATCTGTCACATGATCTCAGTATATATACACATGTTCTGAAAGCCCCCAGAGTCTGCAACATCACTAAGCAAGGGGCACCACCAAGCAAGCCACACCATGAAGACCTAGGAGCTCTCCAAACAGATCAGGGACAAAGTTGTGGAGAAGTACAGATCAGGGTTGGGTTATAAAAACATATCCGAAACTTTGAACATCCAACAGAGCACCATTAAATCCATTATAAAAAATTTAACAAATATGGCACCACAACAAACCTGCCAAGAGAGGGCCGCCCACCAAAACTCACGGACCAGGCAAGGAGGGCATTAATCAGAGAGGCAACAAAGAGACCAAAGATAACCCTGAAGGAGCTACAAAGCTCCACAGCGGAGATTGGAGTGTCTGTCAATAGGACCACTTTAAGCTGTACACGCCACAGAGCTGGGCTTTACAGAAGAGTGGCCTGAAAAAAAGCCATTGCTTAAAGAAAAAAATAAGCAAACATGTTTGTTGTTCACCAAAAGGCATGTGGGAGACTCCCCAAACATGGAAGAAGGTACTCTGGTCAGATGAAACTAAAATTAAGCTTTTTGGCCATCAAGGAAAACGCTATGTCTGGCGCAAACCCAACACCTCTCATCACCCCTTGAATATCATCCCCACAGTGAAGCACGGTGGAGGCAGCATCATGCTGTGGGGATGTTTTTCATCTGCAGGGACTGGGAAACTGGTCAGAATTGAAGGAATGATGGATGGCGCTAAATACAGGGAAATTCTTGAGGGAAACTTGTTTCAGTCTTCCAGAGATTTGAGACCGGGACGGAGGTTCACCTTCCAGCAGAATAATGACCCTAAGCATACTGCTAAAGCAACACTTGAGTGGTTAAAGGAGAAACATTTAAATGTCTTGGAATGGCCTAGTCAAACTCCAGATCTCAATTCAATTGAGAATCTGTGGTATGACTTAAAGATTGCTGTACACCAGCCGAACCCATCCAACTTGAAGGAGCTGGAGCAGTTTTCCTTGAAGAATGGGCAAAAATCCCAGTAACTAGATGTGTCAAGCATATAGAGACATACCCCAGGAGACTTGCAGCTGTAATTGCTGCAAAACGTGGCTCTACAAAGTATTGACTTTGGGGGGGATGAATAGTTATGCACGCTCAAGTTCCGTTTTTTTGTATTATTTCTTGTTTGTTTCACAATTTTTTTTATTTTGCATCTTCAAAGTGGTAGGCATGTGTAAATCAAATGATACAAACCTCCCAAAAAAAACTATTTTAATTCCAGGTTGTAAGGCAACAAAATAGGAAAAATGCCAAGAGGGGTGAATGCTTTCGCAAACCACTGTATCTATAATTAAATATACAAGTAGAAAAGCCTTAAGATAAATAATCCACTTGTTTAGAGAGAAAAATTTAGATATATTTTGAGTAAAGTAGTAATATGTTGAATGAGTATGTTGGGGGCAACTCGCCCCCCTACTAGTGGGTAACTGGCCTCTAGGGGCTAGTTACCCCTTTATGGTTATGAATGTGTTTCTACCTGTCACTTAGACAATGACTAGCCCAGTTAGCGCTAGTTTATGCTGACTTGCTAGCTAGCAACTTCACTAGCAGAAAATGCTAGCCAGTTAGCTAGTTAGCATTAGCTGCTAGGAGTGCTAGCTAGCAACCTTACTACCAGATCGTCTGAGGTAAAATATACAAAAATATAACGTAACTTAATTGCAGTTGCAAATGTTTCCACTAGTGACTGATTGCTTTACAGTTAATGTGACTTTATAGCCTTTTAGCTATTTTACACAGCATTTTATGTCATATAGATAGATAGGTTTTTAAGAGAGAGCTTTTCAATTGGCATCTCTCCACCTGTTTTCAGTCACAGGTGGTGACTGGATTAGGTGTGAGCAATGCATGAGGTGGGCTCATGTGTTGTGCTCCAATTTGACTGGGGATAGATTTATTTGTGACCTATGTACAAATTAGAGTTGTGCAATAGCAGAGCATAAGAGCGTTGCCACATCAATGTTACATTGAGTTAATTATTTAGTTATTGTTATTAAATGTTATATTCCAATGTTATTAGTTATATTCCATTCCAATATTATATTCCAATTAATATGTTTTTTAAATGAATCAAACACAACTATTGAAAATCTTTTACTCCGGAATGTAATTTGAAAGACTGCTGGGACTTAAAATTTTGCTGGGATTTAAAATTGGCTAACATCCGGTTACTCAACCCTGCAACTGCCCTATATACATAGACGTCGGATCACTGGTCGCTTTAATAATGGAACACTAGTCACTTTAATAATGTTTAAATACTGCTTTTCTCATTTCATATGTATATACTGTATTCTATTCTACTGTATTTTAGTCAATGCCACTCCAACATTGCTCGTACTAATATTTATATATTTCTTCATTATTTTATTTTACTTTTAGATTTGTGTGTATTATTAGATATTACTGCACTGTTGGAGCTAGGAAAACAAGCATTTCGCTACACCCGCAATAACATCTGCTAAATATGTGTATGTGACCACTACAATTTGATTTGGATTTGATTTAGTCAAATAATATTTTGTGCAATTGTAAATAATGGATTGTATGGAAAAGGAACAAACAAGAAAGAACAAAGAAAATGAATGTTCAGGTGAGCTTAACAGAGGTACTGAACGATTAGTGGAATCTATGTGGCTAGCTGGACAGGTAGGATGACTGACAGTGAAGGTGAACAGGTGGTCACGGGTCAGGTGACAGAGGAATGGATGAAATTGAGGCAGGAATTCCTTTCACCATAAAGTGGTATATTCACTGCGCAGTCTGTGCTGCACAACAAAGGAAACAGAATAACATGTATCCAATCAAATTCATTATCACAAAGATCAAATCACAACAATCATTCATTATTAACATAATTAGGTAATTCAGCAATTCAGTTCAATATGAAGTCGATAGGAATCCTCCTTGAGTCATTTAGGCTCGTCACTATTCATCATAATCATGAGAAGAATAATACAAATGATTAAATCAGTGATCGGTTATTTAATCTATAATCCCCATCAGTTTGATATCAGAATTGATCAGTTCAGCAAACAATTACGTTTCATATTTCACCCTTTCAAGTTCTTCTTCATATGTACATGTAATTTCATTACATATTAACCATATATCGATGGCATAATTGGCCTGTGATGATCTGTAGGGCCGTGATCATTGACCATTTACATTAAACAATAGGTTTGAAGTGTGCACTCCAAGCCGCGCTCCGCGGTAATAACTATAAACAATAACTGATGGCCCGCTCTCCCGATCGCAACAGGTAGTTCAGATGAAAAGGTAACAGGTTCGGTGGATTTACGTGGATTCATGGACGCACAGAATTTCTGGATTAGAGTTAAGGAAGAGAAAGCAGCGAGATCGGGCGATTTCCTCCTTTTAATGAGTTGAGATCTGTTGGACATTTCCACCTGACCTAATTAAAGCGCCCCTGGCCCAGCTGAGCAAGTGGCCATGAATTAAAGGATTCTTACACCAACTCCATGGGCCTTTTCTACAGGTGCTTTACATCAAATCTACTCATAGTGTGGATATTAATGGTGACATATGCAACACCATTTCCCACCAATATTTTATTTAAATAATTAAACAGCTTTTAAGTACTACTTACAAAATAATTTCAAAATAAAACTGATTAAATGGATTTTAACACACTTGTGTGAAACCCTATGCCATAATCTTCTACCAGGGTAACTGGCACCCCCGGTTCTAGAAACAACATTTCATGGAATAACAAAAAAAGTGAAAACTGTGGCCATTTATTTCCCTTTATAGTTTATCGCCTAAGCATGACCTTCATCCACATACCAATGTTTTTCTCCAAATGTAGCTTTTTTTGTGTCAGCAATTAGACACTGTTCTTAGGGGGGACTAGTTACCCCCTAGTACCCTACAACTGCCGTCCTACTACTGGGTGCTAAAATTCATACTTTTAATAAAAACTTTTATGTAATACATCCACCGACTTTTTTCTATGTTGTGTTGCTTCACCTGAGACATAGCAGCCTTGACATAGCCTACACCATAAACTGAGATTAATGGTGCTTTCAAGATAACTCGGAACTCGGAAATAACCGGGGTCATGTCATGTCAGGTCATGCCATGTCATGTCACCACCAGTTGCCGCCGGTCCGGTGTGTGACGTCACATTTTAAACACGGTGGCTGGTTGTGCGCTTGTAAACAATAGGCTACTGATTTCGTCCTGGGCACAGGGCAGGCAAGACACGCGGGAGAGAACATAACTAGGAAGAGTGAACACCTTTTTAGGTGCTCAGCGCATACCAAGCGGCGATGCAACAGATTTGTGCAGGTTTTTAGGTGGAATATTTTTGTCCATTTATTGGATCTATTTTTGGAGGGGGAATGGCATGTCTTATGGCAGCATTTTCTGTGAATAACGCCACTGTCACTAACTCCATCCTAATGGTAAGAAAACGCTCTTATTCATTAAAAATGAAAATGTGATTGTGTCAATGTATTGTGATAATATTGATGGTATTTTCTTTAATGACATATTTTTTATCCTTTTATTTAACCTTTATTTAACCAGGCAAGTTGATGAAGAAAAAATGCTTATTTACAATGACGGCCTGGCAAGTTGTGCATTTCTTTAACTGAACATGTTTGATCAGCATTTTGCTATCAGTTCTTCTTGTTCATCATAATGTCCAAAACTGTTCATCATAATAGGCAGCCTAGATGAGAATATGAACTGTAATATCCCCTCTCCAAATGATTGAAATGCATTATGATCAGTGGTGTAAAGGACTTATGTAAAAATACTTTAAAGTGCTACTTCAGTAGTTTGTGTCGTATCTGTACTTTACTATTTCGATTTTTGACTACTTTTACTACATTCATAAAGAAAGTGATGTACATCTTACTACATACATTTTCACTGACACGCAAAAGTACTCGTTACATTTTGAATGCTTAGCAGGACAGAAATGAACCATTTCACGCACTTATCTAGAGAACGTCCCTGGTCATCTCTACCAGCCTCTGATCTGGTGACTCACTAAACACAATGCTTTGTTTTCTAAATTATGTCCGAGTGTTGGAGTGTACCCCTGGCTATCCGTAAATAAATAAAAAACACGAACAATTGTGCCATCTGGTTTGCTTAATATAAGGAATTTGAAATTATTTATACTTTTACATTTGATACTTAAGTACATTTTTGCAATTACATTTAGTTTTGATACTTAAGTATATTTTAAACCAAATACTTTTAGACTTTTACTTAAGTAGTATGTTACTGGGTGACTTTCACTTTATTTCTTGAGTCATTTCCTATTTACTTTTACTCAAGTATGACAATTGGGTACTTTTTCCACCACTGATTATGATTGTATTAATACTATGTGGGAAATACTTCAATAGATGTTTTGCATTTTCAAATCATGATAGTTACAATAGCGATAACAATATTTGCTAATTATTAGACAAGATGACTATATCAATCTGCAAGTTTTTCATTTTGTCAGTTTTGTTTAACCTGATGGCCATAAATGCTGGGTTAAAAACAACCCAATTTGGGTCATAAATATTGGATAAAACACATGCTGGGTTATTTTTACCCAGCCAGTTGGGTATCTTCTTTTACTTTCATGCTGGGTTGACCTAGCATCTGGGTATTTTTTAATGTAATCCCTAGGTTATTTTCCAGAGGTGTGGCTTTCAGATATAACTTATTAATGGCAACCCGTGAGAGTAAATGTCATTCCTGTTCACCATGTTAAGTTTACATACTGCAAATAAAATGTTTTCTTAAAATGTTTATAATTTTACAAATTCTTTTAGAATATTAGGATTATTTATTACATATTATAATAAAGTGGTATCTATCCCAACAGTGTGATTTGTATAGGCTTTTAGGGAACTCATACACTTCTGTAAGCCTCATGGAATACCAAAAACCCCTACTAAACTACGTATAGTACATATTTTAATAACCCAGCACCAATAACCCAGCATCAACAACCTAACTGTGCTCTTTTTAAAGAAAACAATCCAACTATGTGACCCAACGCCTGCAACCCAGCAGTTGGGTCAACCAAACAACCCAGCATTTTTTTGTGAATGAACCATAGATTCGAATGACTGCCGTCTTTCTTCAATAATCCATTTTTTATTACTCAAATGTGTATATGTAATTAACACATACCATTTAGTTCATCAGTATTATTGCATGGCTCTTGTTTTTCTTTGTGCTCAGAGTAACCTCTGAGTACTATCGTACTTTGTCCGATAGTAACCTCGGCACTCTGCCTATAGATAGAAACAGATTAGGCGACTCTGCAGTAGCCTACAGTAGCCTATGCCAATATGCACTTTGCCTAAATCGTATTCTGAAAGGGAAATGATCAGAAGTGTACATGCATATGTACATCTCATATCAAGGAATTGTGTTATAAGATATCTTTATTGTATTCAAGTTTGATTGTTGTTTACAATTTGGGATATTTTCAGTGGTCAAATTACTATTATTGACCTTGATTCTTGAAGAATATAACTTAGAAATGCCTCTCAGGCTCAGCACAACTGTCTTGGTCTATCATAAGCCAACATTTTCTTTTTTACTCCATTGTTTAAGAATATCAAGATCGGAAATGAACAATGTATAGCATCATGTTTCAGCAAATTTTTTGATAATTCAATCATTTTATACCCCAAACCACCTGTTGTACCTCTCTCTCCATCACCACCAGAACACCAATGGGCCTCCTGATCTGATGCTGGACCCCAGAACCGTATGTGTATCTCTTGATGAAGTGGTATCCAATCATGTGAGCAGTCAACATACTCCATTATTAAATGGGCATCTCAAGAAAGTGGAGAACAGTTTAACTGAAGCCCAACGTTTTTCCTACCTGCCACGTCGACCAGCAGTAAACATTGAATTCAAAGATGTCAGCTACTCAGTTCCAGAGGGACCATGGTGGAGAAAGAAAGGTGGGTGCATTATAGGCATTTTTCAGGAATCTTATTTTTCAAATCAAATCACATTTTATTTGTCACATGCTTTGTAAACAACAGGTGTAGACTAACAGTAAAATGCTTATGGGCCCTTCCCAACAATGCAGAGAGACAAATAGATAGAAAGTAACACAAGGTATAAATACAGTTTCCCACAATAAGTTATGGTGAATTTTGGCCCATTCCTCCTGACAGAGCTGGTGCAACTGAGTCAGGTTCGTTGGCCTCCTTGCTCGCACACGTTTTTTCAGTTCTGACCACACATTTTCTATGGGTTTGAGGTCAGGGCTTTGTGATGGCCACTCCAATACCTTGATTTTGTTGTCCTTAAGCCATTTTGCCACAACTTTGGAAGTATGCTTGGGGTCATTGTCCATTTGGAAGACCCATTTGCGACCAAGCTTTAACTTCCTGACTGATGTCTTGAGATGTTGCTTCAATATATCCAAATAATTTTCCTGCCTCATGATGCCATCTATTTTGTGAAGTGCACCAGTCCCTCCTGCAGCAAAGCACCTCCACAACATGATGCTGCTACCCAGTGCTTCACGGTTGGGATGGTGTTCTTCGGCTTGAAAGCCTCCCCCTTTTTCCTCCAAACATAATGATGGTCATTATGGCCTAACAGTTCTATTTTTGTTTCATCAGACCAGAGGACATTTCTCCAAAAAGTACAATCTTTGTCCCCATGTGCAGTTGCAAACCGTAGTCTGGCTTTTTTATGGCGGTTTTGGAACAGTGGCTTCTTCCTTACTGAGCGGCCTTTCAGGTTATGTTGATATAGGACTCGTTTTACTGTGGATATAGATACTTTTGTACCTGTTTCCTCCAGCATCTTCACAAGGTCCTTTGCTGTTGTTCTGGGATTGATTTGCACTTTTCGCACCAAAGTACGCTAATCTCTAGGAAACAGAACGCGTCTCCTTGCTGAGCGGTATGACGGCTGCGTGGTCCCATGGTGTTTATACTTGCGTACTATTGTTTGTACAGATGAACGTGGTACCTTCAGGCATTTGGAAATTGCTCCCAAGGATGAACCAGACTTGTGGAAGTTTACCATTTTTTTTCTGCGGTCTTGGCTTATTTCTTTTGATCTTCCCATGATGTCAAGCAAAGAGGCACTGTTTGAAGGTAGGCCTTGAAATACATCCACATGTACACCTCCAATTGACTCAAATGATGTCAATTAGCCTAACAGAAGCTGCTAAAGCCATGACATTATTTTATGGAATTTTCCAAGCTATTTAAAAGCACAGTCAACTTAGTGTATGTGAACTTCTGACCCACTGGAATTGTGATACAGTGAATTATAAGTTAAATAATCTGTCTGTAAACAATTGTTGGAAAAATGACTTGTGTCATGCACAAAGTAGATGTCCTAACCGACTTGCCAAAACTATAGTTTATTAACAAGAAGTTTGTGGAGTGGTTGAAAAACGAGTTTTAATGACTCCAACCTAAGTGTATGTCAACTTCCGACTTCAAATGTAGGTAGGGGTAAAATGACTAGGCAAAATGATAGATAATAAGCAGTTGTAGCAGCAGTGTAGATTTTGAGTCAAAAGAGTGCAAACGGTGGTTAATACAGATAGTTTGGGTAGCAATTTGGTTAAAGTTGCACTATTCAATTCAATTCAATTTTATTTTATATAGCCCTTCGTACATCAGCTAATATCTCGAAGTGCTGTACAGACACCCAGCCTAAAACCCCAAACAGCTAGTAATGCAGGTGTAGAAGCACGGTGGCTAGGAAAAACTCCCTAGAAAGGCCAAAACCTAGGAAGAAACCTAGAGAGGAACCAGGCTATGAGGGGTGGCCAGTCCTCTTCTGGCTGTGCCGGGTGGAGATTATAACAGAACTATGCCAAGATGTTCAAAAATGTTCATAAGTGACAAGCATGGTCAAATAATAATCATGAATAATTTTCAGTTGGCTTTTCATAGCCGATCATCAAGAGTTGAAAAACAACAGGTCTGGGACAGGTGGCGGTTCCATAACCGCAGGCAGAACAGCTGAAACTGGAATAGCAGCAAGGCCAGGCGGACTGGGGACAGCAAGGAGTCACCACGGGCGGCAGTCCCGACGCATGGTCCTAGGGCCCAGGTCCTCCGAGAGAAAGAAAGAGAGAAGGAGAAAATTAGAGAGAGCCAAGATTTTCAAAATGTTCATAAATGACAAGCATGGTCAAATAATAATCAGGAATAAATCTCAGTTGGCTTTTCATAGCCGATCATTAAGAGTTGAAAACAGCAGGTCTGGGACAGGTAGGGGTTCCATAACCGCAGGCAGAACAGTTGAAACTGGAATAGCAGCAAGGCCAGGCGGACTGGGGACAGCAAGGAGTCACCACGGCCGGTAGTCCCGACGTATGGTCCTAGGGCTCAGGTCCTCCGAGAGAAAGAAAGAGAGAAGGAGAAAATTAGAGAGCGCCAAGATTTTCAAAATGTTCATAAATGACAAGCATGGTCAAATAATAATCAGGAATAAATCTCAGTTGGCTTTTCATAGCCGATCATTAAGAGTTGAAAACAGCAGGTCTGGGACAGGTAGGGGTTCCGTAACCGCAGGCAGAACAGTTGAAACTGGAATAGCAGCAAGGCCAGGCGGACTGGGGACAGCAAGGTGTCATCATGCCCGGTAGTCCTGACATATGGTCCTAGGGCTCAGGTTCTCAGAGAGAAAGAGAGAACGAAAGAATTAGAGAGAGCATACTTAAATTCACACAGGACACTGGATAAGACAGGAGAAGTACTCCAGGTAACCAACTGACCCTAGCCCCCCGACACATAAACTACTGCAGCATAAATACTGGAGGCTGAGACAGGAGCGGTCAGGAGACACTGTGGCCCCATCCGAAGAAACCCCCGGACAGGGCCAAACAGGAAGGATATAACCCCACCCACTTTGCCAAAGCACAGCCCCCGCACCACTAGAGGGAAATCCTCAACCACCAACATTACAATCCGGAGACAAGGCCGAGTATAACCCACAAAGGTCTCCACCACAGCACAAACCAAGGGGGGGCGCCAACCCAGACAGGAAGATCACGTCAGTAACTCAACCCACTCAAGTGACGCACCCCTCCTAGGGACGGCATGAAAGAGCACCAGCAAGCCAGTGACTCAGCCCCTGTAACAGGGTTAGAGGCAGAGAATCCCAGTGGAGAGAGGGGAACCGGCCTGGCAGAGACAGCAAGGGCGGTTCGTTGCTCCAGAGCCTTTCCGTTCACCTTCACACTCCTGGGCCAGACTACACTCAACCATATGACCTACTGAAGAGATAAGTCTTCAGTAAAGACTTAAAGGTTGAGACCGAGTCTGCGTCTCTCACATGGGTAGGCAGACTGTTCCATAAAAATGGAGATCTATAGGAGAAAGCCCTGCCTCCCGCTGTTTGCTTAGAAATTCTAGGGACAATTAGGAGGCCTGCGTCTTGTGACCGTAGCGTACGTATTGGTATGTACGGCAGGACCAACTCGGAAAGATAGGTAGGAGCAAGCCCATGTAACGCTTTATAGGTTAACAGTAAAACCTTGAAATCAGCCCTTGCCTTAACAGGAAGCCAGTGTAGGGAAGCTAGCACTGGAGTAATATGATCAAATTTCTTGGTTCTAGTCAGGATTCTAGCAGCCGTATTTAGCACTAACTGAAGTTTATTTAGTGCTTTATCCGGGTAGCCGGAAAGTAGAGCATTGCAGTAGTCTAACCTAGAAGTAACAAATGCATGGATTAATTTTTCCGCATCATTTTTGGACAGAAAATTTCTGATTTTTGCAATGTTACGTAGATGGAAAAAAGCTGTCCTTGAAACAGTCTTGATGTGTTCGTCAAAAGAGAGATCAGGGTCAAGAGTAACGCCGAGGTCCTTCACAGTTTTATTTGAGACGACTTTACAACCATCAAGATGAATTGTCAGATTTAACAGAAGATCTCTTTGTTTCTTGGGACCTAGAACAAGCATCTCTGTTTTGTCCGAGTTTAAAAGTAGAAAGTTGTCAGCCATCCACTTCCTTATGTCTGAAACACAGGCTTCTAGCGAGGGCAATTTTGGGGCTTCACCATGTTTCATTGAAATGTACAGCTGTGTGTCATCCGCATAGCAGTGAAAGTTAACATTATGTTTTCGAATAACATCCCCAAGAGGTAAAATATATAGTGAAAACAATAGTGGTCCTAAAACGGAACCTTGAGGAACACCGAAATGTACAGTTGATTTGTCAGAGGACAGACCATTCACAGAGACAAACTGATATCTTTCCGACAGGTAAGATCTAAACCAGGCCAGAACTTGTCCGTGTAGACCAATTTGGGTTTCCAGTCTCTCCAAAAGAATATGGTGATCGATGGTGTCAAAGGCAGCACTAAGGTCTAGTAGCACGAGGACAGATGCAGAGCCTCGGTCTGACGCCATTAAAAGGTCATTTACCACCTTCACAAGTGCAGTCTCAGTGCTATGATGGGGTCTAAAACCAGACTGAAGCATTTCGTATACATTGTTTGTCTTCAGAAAGGCAGTGAGTTGCTGCGCAACAGCTTTTTCTAAAATTTTTGAGAGGAATGGAAGATTCGATATAGGCCGATAGTTTTTTATATTTTCCGGGTCAAGGTTTGGCTTTTTCAAGAGAGGCTTTATCACTGCCACTTTTAGTGAGTCTGGTACACATCCGGTGGATAGAGAGCTGTTTATTATGTTCAACATAGGAGGGCCAAGCACAGGAAGCAGCTCCTTCAGCAGTTTAGTAGGAATAGGATCCAGTATGCAGCTTGAAGGTTTAGAGGCCATGATTATTTTCATCATTGTGTCAAGAGATATAGTACTAAAACACTTAAGTGTCTCTCCCGATCCCAGGCCCTCGCAGAGCTGTGCGGATCCAGGACAGCTAAGCCCTGGAGGAATACGCAGATTCAAAGAGGAGTCCGTAATTTGCTTTCTAATGGTCATGATCTTTTCCTCAAAGAAGTTCATGAATTTATTACTGCTGAAGTGAAAGCCATCCTCTCTTGGGGAATGCTGCTTTTTAGTTAGTTTCGCAACAGTATCAAAAATAAATTTTGGATTGTTCTTATTTTCCTCGATTAAGTTGGAAAAGTAGGATGATCGAGCAGCAGTGAGGGCTCTTCGGTACTGCACGGTACTGTCTTTCCAAGCTAGTCGGAAGACTTCCAGTTTGGTGTGGCGCCATTTCCGTTCCAATTTCCTGGAAGCTTGCTTCAAAGCTCGGGTATTTTCTGTATACCAGGGAGCTAGTTTCTTATGACAAATGTTTTTCGTTTTTAGGGGTGCAACTGCATCTAGGGTATTGCGCAAGGTTAAATTGAGTTCCTCAGTTAGGTGGTTAACTGATTTTTGTCCTCTGATGTCCTTGGGTAGGCAGAAGGAGTCTGGAAGGGCATCAAGGAATTTTTGTGTTGTCTGAGAATTTATAGCACGACTTTTGATGCTCCTTGGTTGGGGTCTGAGCAGATTATTTGTTGCGATTGCAAACGTAATAAAATGGTGGTCCGATAGTCCAGGATTATGTGGAAAAACATTAAGATCTACAACATTTATTCCATGGGACAAAACTAGGTCCAGAGTATGACTGTGGCAGTGAGTAGGTCCAGAGACATGTTGGACAAAACCCACTGAGTCGATGTTGGCTCCGAAAGACTTTTGGAGTGGGTCTGTGGACTTCTCCATGTGAATATTAAAATCACCAAAAATTAGAATATGATCTGCTATGACTACAAGGTCTGATAGGAATTCAGGAAACTCAGAGAGGAACGCTGTATATGGCCCAGGAGGCCTGTAAACAGTAGCTATAAAAAGTGATTGAGTAGGCTGCATAGATTTCATGACTAGAAGCTCAAAAGACGAAAACGCCATTTTTTTTTTTGTAAATTGAAATTTGCTATCGTAAATGTTAGCAACACCTCCGCCTTTGCGGGATGCACGGGGGATATGGTCACTAGTGTAACCAGGAGGTGAGGCCTCATTTAACACAGTAAATTCATCAGGCTTAAGCCATGTTTCAGTCAGGCCAATCACATCAAGATTATGATCAGTGATTAGTTCATTGACTATGACTGCCTTTGAAGTGAGGGATCTAACATTAAGTAACCCTATTTTGAGATGTGAGGTATCACGATCTCTTTCAATAATGGCAGGAATGGAGGAGGTCTTTATCCTAATAAGATTGCTAAGGCGAACACCGCCATGTTTAGTTTTGCCCAACCTAGGTCGAGGCACAGACACAGTCTCAATGGGTATGGCTGAGCTGACTACACTGACTGTGCTATTGGCAGACTCCACTAAGCTGGCAGGTTGGCTAACAGCCTGCTGCCTGGCCTGCACCCTATTTCATTGTGGGGCTAGAGGAGTTAGAGCCCTATCTATGTTGGTAGATAAGATGAGAGCACCCCTCCAGCTAGGATGGAGTCCGTCACTCCTCAGCAGGTCAGGCTTGGTCCTGTTTGTGGGTGAGTCCCAGAAAGAGGGCCAATTATCTACAAATTCTATCTTTTGGGAGGGGCAGAAAACAGTTTTCAACCAGCGATTGAGTGCTGAGACTCTGCTGTAGAGCTCGTCACTCCCCCTAACTGGGAGGGGGCCAGAGACAATTACTCGATGCCGACACATCTTTCTAGCTGATTTACACGCTGAAGCTATGTTGCACTTGGTGACCTCTGACTGTTTCATCCTAACATCGTTGGTGCCGACGTGGATAACAATATCTCTATACTCTCTACACTCTCTACACACCATCTTTAGATTAGCCTTAACGTCGGTAGCCCTGCCCCCTGGTAAACAGTGTATGATCGCTGGGTGATTCGCTTTAAGTCTAATACTGCGGGTAATGGAGTCGCCAATGACTAGGGTTTTCAATTTGTCAGAGCTAATGGTGGGAGCCTTCGGCGTCTCAGACCCCGTAACGGGAGGAGTAGAGACAAGAGAAAACTCAGACTCAGACTCCGACTCGCTACATAATGGGGAGAACCGGTTGAAAGTTTCTGTCGGCTGAATGAGCGACACCGGTTGAGCATTCCTACAGCATTTCCCTCCAGAAGCCATGAGAAAGTTGTCCGGCTGCGGGGACTGTGCGGGGGGATTTATACTAACGTTACTATCTGTACTTACTGGTGGCACAGACGCTGTTTCTTCCTTTCCTACACTGAAATTACCCTTGCCTAACGATTGCGTCTGAAGCTGGGCTTGTAGCACAGCTATTCTCGCCGTAAGGCGATCGTTCTCCTGTATATTATGAGTACAGCGACTGCAATTAAAAGACATCATGTTAATGTTAGTACTTAGCTTCGGCTGTTGAAGGTGTTGACGAACCATGTCCAGATAAAGCGTCCGGAGTGAAAAAGTTGAATGAGGGAAGAAAGTTGCGATGGAAAAACTAAAAATATAAACGGTAATTAAAAACAAAACAAAAAAAACGTAAAGTTGTCAGCTAGCAAAGTAAAGTAAAGTTGGCAGCAAAACGCACAGCAACACGTCTGCAGACTCAACAGGTAGTCAAGGTAGTGACGCAGGTGGTGTCTATGCAGAAATCACTCCGCCATTTCCTGTTTGGTAAAACTCTAATAGTTCTCCTAATTTCAGTTTATGTGACAAAATAAGCCTGTATAGTGTAGAGAATCAATGTACCATCTAAACCGCTGTGAAAAATATTTCCCATTACCAAAAATATTGTTGTTTCAGCTGTTTGGAACTGGTGTACAAAACCGAAAGTAAAAGACGCAAAAAAACAACAATTTAAGAACGGGAAGCATAGAAATAGCGCACATAGAACAGATATACTGCTTCTTAGACTTGCTATCAAGTAGAATGATAGATCTATACATTTCTATGTGAATTTGGTCGGGTCGCTCAAAAAGTTACATGTTGCCACTTGAACTATTTAGCAGTCTTATAGCGTCGGGGTGTAGAAGCTGTTCAGGGTTCTGTTGGTTCCAGACTTAGTGTATCGGTACCGCTTGCCATGTGGCAGCAGAGAGAACAGTCTATGACTTGGGTGGCTGGAGTCTGACTTTTTTGGGCCTTCCTCTGACACCACCTGGTATAGAGGTCCTGGATGGCAGCGAGCTCTGCCCCAGTGATTTACTGGGCCGGACACACTACCCTCTGTAGCGCCTTGCAGTCGGATGCCAAGCAGTTGTCATACCAAGCGGTGATGCAGCCAGTCAAGATGCTCTCAGTGGTGCAGCTGTAGAGCTTTTTGAGGGACAATGCCAAATCTTTTCAGCCTCCTGAGGGGGAAGAGGTGTTGTATCTTCTTCACAACTGTGTTGTTGTGTGTGGACCATATCCTTAGTGATGTGTACACCAAGGAACTTGAATCTCTCGACCCAATCCACTACAGCCCTGTCCATGCGTGCCTGGTCCTCATTTTCCTGTGGTCCACAATCAGCTCATTTGTCTTGCTGACGTTGAGGGAAAGGTTGTTGTCCTGGCAACACACTGCTAGGTCACCGACCACCTCCCTGTAGGCTGTCTCATCATTGTCGGTGATCAGGCTAACCACCGTCTTGCATGGCCACACAGTCGTGGGTGAACAGAAAGTACAGGAGGGGACCAAGAACACGTTCCTGAGGGGCCGCCATGTTGAGGGTTAGCGTGCTGGATGTGTTGTTGCCTACACTCACCACCTTGGGGTGGCCCGTCAGGAAATCCAGGATCAAGCTGCAGAGGGAGGTGTTCAGTCCCATGATCCATGACATGGTATTGAAAGCTGAGCTGTAGTCAATGAACAATTTTCCCACATAGGTGTTCCTCTTATCCAGGTGGGAGAGGGCAGTGTGGAGTGCAATAGAGATTGCGTTGTCTGTGGACCTGTTGGGGCGGTATGCGAATTGGAGTGGGTCCAAGGTGTCTGGCATGATGGGGTTGATTTGAGCAATGACCAGCCTTTCAAAGCATTTCATGGCTATAGATGTGAGTGCTACGGGGTGATAGTCATTTAGACAGGTTACCTTGGCATTCGTGGGCACAGGGACTATGGTGGTCTGCTTGAAACATTAGACTGGGTTAGGGAGAGGTTGAAAATATCAGTGAAGACACTTGACAGCTGAACAGCACATGCTCTGAGTACGCATCCTGGTAATCCATCTGGCCCCACGGCATGGTGAATGTTAACCTGTTTAAGGTCTTACTCACATCGGCCACGGAGAGCGAGATCACAGAGTTGTCTGGAACAGCTGGTGCTCTCATGCATGGTTCAGTGTTTGCTTGTCTCGAAGCGAGCATAGAAGGAATTTAGCATGTCAGGTAGGCTGGCGTCAATGGGCAGCTCGCAGCCGGGTTTCCCTTTGTAATCCGTGATAGTTTGCAAACCCCGCCACATTCGACGAACATCAGAGCCAGCGTAGTATGATTCGATCTTAGTCCTGTATTGATGTCTTGCCTGTTTGATGGCTCGTCCGAGATTGTAGCAGTAATGTGATCGGATGATTCCCAGAACAAATTCCAGTCTGTGCTAGCGAAACAGTCCTGTAGCTTAGCAGCCGCTTCATCTGACCACTTGCGCTCAATACGGATCACTGGTACTTCCTGTTTGAGTTTTTGTAAGCAGGAAGAAGGAGGATACTGTTATGGTCAGATTTGTCAAAGGGAGGGCGAGGGAGAGCCTTGTATGCGTTTCTGTGTGTGGTGTAAAGGTGTTCAAGAGTTTGTCACTTCTAGTTTCAAAGTTGACATGCTGGTAAAAATTTGGTCAAATGGATTTCAGTTTCCCTACATTCCCTGTACCAGTTTATTTGAATATTAAGTCAATCAATAGTAGGTCAATTGTTACAATTATGTGCTTACATTTGGGGAGGCAGGTAGCCTAGTGCTTAGAGCGTTGCGCCAGTAACCGAAAGGTTGCTGGATTGAATCCCCAAGCTGACAAGGTAAAAATCTGTCATTCTGCAAGGCAGTTAACCCACGGTGTCATAGGTTGGGTTAAATGCAGAAGACACATTTCAGTTGAATATAGTACATTCAGTTGGACAACTGACTAGGTATCCCCCTCTGTACGTAGTGTACTACAGAAAACTGCAGCCTAGTGAAATTCTACATACCACTTGCTCTTCAAATTTTGCTGGCAAAAATGTTTATTAAATTAGACAATGATTGCTTTGTCTGGTGGATTATCATAAATAAATGCAGATTTGCATATTTGTAGGCAGGCATATTTGTAGACCTCAAATCCCCTTTCAGAGAAATCAGCCGCCTGACAACACTCCGATCCCACTGAGTATTTTAAGAATCACCAACCATTATAAAAGTCTGATTTGACGTTGAGAGGGATGGAAGGATATTGCTTCAAAGATGTGCCATCATACAAATGACTGTAAACAAAGTAAGATATTACTTGTTAGCCTTTTGAATAGGCACATCATTACTCCCTCTGGGTAAGTGATTGCTCTCCCAGAAGACCAGAGCGAGAGAGTTGTTAGCCAGGTTGCTTTACGTTTGGGATTGGGTGCTGGTGGTAGTGTTTCTGTGAATCCGTGTTGACGGAACTGCACAGCTGGCTAGTTACTCTGGCATGTCTTCACTGGAGGGGCCCTCCTCCCATCACAGCAAAGCACTGTTGTCTTCATTAGCACTCTCCCATCTGGATGTTCATTGGCATGCAGACCTGCGCCTTCTGTCCGTCTGTGCGCCTGTCCATCTGTCTCCTTCTCGAAGCGTAGACTAGATCAGAGAAACGTACAGACAACATTAAGATATAGAAGTGCAGAGAATACAAACTTGTAATCTAATCATTAAAAGGCAGCCTACAGTTAGATGCAGTGACACACATGTATTATTATTATAATATATTTTTTAAACACATCAACAATGAGCATGGAGGAAATGTAGGTCATCTACATTGAATGGACCTTGTGGACTTGACCGGATGCCGTTGTCCCTGCCAGGCTTTAGGTCTGGGCAGCATTACAGCCTGTATTGTTCCTGGTTGACTGACATGGAAACCGGGCCGTCGAGCTGTCCTGCAAATCTTGGTAATACATACGATAAAGGAAACTGAGGAAAAACTCTGTAGCAAGTCCTCTGCAGCCGCAACTAAGAGAGTCTGAGCTGCTCTCAGCCTGTTACTATCGGTCAGCAAACTGCAGTAACCCAGATGCAGTGGGGGTGGGGCTGATGATGACACAGCAGGATGCCAAGGGCTTTGCACTCACAAAGATACAAACTAAAAAGGATGCCGCTTGAGCTGCCTTTCATCTCTTAAAAGTCTTACGTTTCAATTCTTAATTGACCGATGGAGCTGGTTGCGTCATACAATTCACCAATAATAATAAGCCTATAAGGTTAATTTCAGATGTCAAATTGACCTCAACCATATTTCAATTCATTACGCCACTTAATTTACTGTAGAACACACATTTATTTGCATTGCTACATTACACACATTGTCAACCTTAATTACACACATTTTGAACCTTAATATTCATGATCTTCAGCACTACTCCAACATCAACAATGTACAGTATGTGAATCATGTGATTTTAACCAATTAGTAGGCAATGACTTCTCACAATTGGTTAAAATCACATGATTCACACCAGATGATGCCATTGGAAAAACAAATCTTGCTCTATCTTTTTTTACTACAAAACAATGACATTTAAATATCCCTTTAACTAGACTCAGACCTACAGTTTAGTGCATTGATGTGACCTGACCGTGTCTTTTCTGACTGACCATCTGTCTGACTGAGAGGATGACGAGGCATGGCTATCACCCTGGAAATCCATTAGATGATGTGTCAGTTAGCGCTTTAAAGACCTGATGCATTTCACCTAGGCTGAACCCTCCAGACATACGGACATTCTGTTACTCTGCCGTTTACACCAAATAGTATTGGTGGTGACGAAAGTGTGTGTGCTTGCTTGCGTGCGTGCGTGAGCGAGCGAGCATGACTAAATGTTTTGCTCCCCTGTTTTTAAAGCGCATCAGAGGACTAATATTCAATGGATTAGGCCACTGTAAGCTTTTGTTTGTTGGCATGGCTCTATATAGCTTTTTTAGAAATGTTTGTGTAAGGGGTTTTTAATAGACTTCACACAACTGAGTCACATACTCTTTTAATCTCAGCTTTGGTTGAAAAGAAAACCAGCTCTGCCCTGGTTATAATCTCGATCTTTCAGGACGATCTTTCAAGATCCGTCAGGATCATGGGAAAGATTTATAACAGGGTAGTACAACTCAGTCACTGTCACGAAGGGATGTCAGCATCTACAATATGTCTGTCAGAGCACGGGCATCTGCGCTGGGGACCCTGGGGGTTGGATTACTCTCAGATTTGTGCCACTGAGGATCCCTGTGATATCCTGGCGACTTTAGCAAGGTGGACAGATCTACATTTAGATGTATTTATTTTATTTATTTAACCTTTATTTAACTAGGCAAGTCAGTTAAGAACAAATTCTTATTTACAATGACGGCCTACCAAAAGGCCTCCTGCGGGCACGGGGGCCTGGGATTAAAAATAAATAATAAATACAATATAAATATAGGACAAAACACACATCACGACAAGAGAGACAACACTACATAAAAAGAGACCTAAGACAACAACATAGCAAGGCAGCAACACAACAGAACAACAACATGGTAGCAACACAACATGGTACTGTACAGTAGCAGTACAAAACATGGTACAAACGTTATTGGGCACAGACAACAGCACAAAGGGCAAGAAGGTAGAGACAACAATACATCACACAAAGCAGCCACCACTGTCAGTAAGAGTGTCCATGATTGAGTCTTTGAATGAAGAGATTGAGATAAAACTGTCCAGTTTGAGTGTTTGTTGCGGCTCATTCCAGTCGCTAGCTGCAGCGAACTGAAAAGAGGAGCGACCCAGGGATGTGTGTGCTTTGGGGACCTTTAACTTCTTGAGAATACAGGGGGTGCTATTTTTCCATTAGCATAATTTGCTCTACAGATTAAACTGCCTCTTATTCAATTATTGCTCTTACTATATGCATATAAATAATACCATTGGAAAGAAAACAATCTCTAGTTTCTAAAACCGTTTCAATTTTGTCTCTGAGTGATACAGAAGTCATTTGACAGCACTTTCCATGACCAAGAAGAAAAAAGCAAGATGTGTATGCCAGCTTCAACGCTCTGCCTATATATGGTCGTGCCCCCTATGACCCGAAACACACCTCATTGGCCTTCCTCTGGGTGTCAAGAGGACGTCAGAGGAAAAATATCTTGTTTATCTGGGACTGACGTGAAATGAGAGCTAATTCTTTGGCGTGACCGACAACTTCCGATTCTCTAAATCGTGCGACTTGTAGCTGCGATTGTCTTCTGTTGTGCGGCCATTATGGATGAAAACTATCTCCGTCTCGAAGTTTGTTTGATACATGTGACCATATCATCGTAATGTATGTTTTTTCAATATAGTTTAATCAGATTATTTGAATTTTTTCGGGAGTTTTGTGGTGTTCCGTTGTCTGATTTTATTTACGTTTGAGAGATCCGTGCCACTCGACCAGTACCTGTGCTAAATGGAGTGGGAAAGGAACAATTCTGAACGGAACCAACGACTCATCTTGACAAAGGACACTTTGATCAACATTCTGATGAAAGATCAGCCATAGTAAGACCCAATTTACGATGTTATATCATATCTGTTGTGCATGTGAACTGGCCGTGGGCGCCTAGCCGAATCTGCCTGGTATAGCTATGCTAATTTAGCGCTACATTTTGTTTTCGTTATAAAACATTTAATAAATCTGAAATATTGTTTGGATTCACCAGATGTTGGGCTTTCAATATCTGTACGCTGTGTATTTTTCTGAAATGTTTTAAGATGAGTAATTCGTTATATGACGTTGGTCTCTGTAATTGTTCTGGCTGGGTCAGCACTATTTCAGATTGCAGCTGCAATGTAGAACTGTGATTTATACCTGAAAAATGCACATTTTTCCAAAAAAAAACTATGCTATACCATAAATATGTTATCAGACTGTCATCTTATGAAGTTGTTTCTTGGTTAGTGGCTATATATATTTTTATTTAGTCGAATTAGTGATAGCTACTGACGCAGAAAAAAACTGTTGGGAGTAAAAAAATCGTGTCCTTTGCTAACGTGGTTAGCTAATAGATTTACATATTGTGTCTTCCCTGTAAAACATTTTAAAAATCTGAAATGGTGGCTTTATTCACAAGACCTGTATCTTTCATCTGGTGTCTTGGACTTGTGATTTAATGATATTTAGATGCTACAAGTTACTTGTGACGCTATGCTAGCTATGCTACTCAGTGGGGGGGGGGTGGTGGGGGGTGCTCCCGGATCAGGGTTGGTGACTCGTGAGAGGAATGTGACTGGCAGCACGGGTGTTGTATGTGGAGGATGAGGGCTGTAGTAGATATCTCAGATAGGGGGGAGTGAGGCCTAAGAGGGTTTTAGAAATAAGCATCAATCAGTGGGTCTTGCGACCGGTATACAGAGATGACCAGTTTACAGAGGAGTATAGAGTGTAGTGATGTGTCCTATAAGGAGCATTGGTGGCAAATCTGATGGCCGAATGGTAAAGAACATCTAGCTGCTCGAGAGCACCCTTACCTGCCGATCTATAAATTATGTCTCCATAATCTAGCATGGGTAGGATGGTCATCTGAATCAGGGTTAGTTTGGCAGCTGGGGAATGTGGCTTTAAATGCATTATTCATTTATGTTTGGCTTGGAGCAGTGGTGCTTTGCAGCAGATCTAAAACAGTTAATTACAGTCTATAGTTTTGACAGACTGTTACCCTGCGATAGGCATGTTCTTGGGTGGGAGCCTGTACGAGAGGTATCAGACGCTGTTTCACATAGCTGAGGCGTGTGCTAGATATAGCTGAGGTGGTCTACTAGAGGGCTACATAAAACAAAAACACATGCAAAATGACTCTTTCAACAGCCACAGCGGGAGTCTAACTGACAGTATGTAACAGTCTGGCCGGATGATATATTTTTTACTGTATTGGAGCTGCTTTGTTGCTGTCAGGCAATGCATTGGAGAAAATGCATGCCAGTATAGTGGCATTTCTATTTTAAATCCTGAAATATATCATATTTAATCGTGGAATGTTTTCATTTATATTTTCAATTAGGTAGAATTGGCAGAACAGAAAAAGAAACACGCATCTATTGATGGAAAACTGCAGTGCCGTTTTTTAGGCGTTTATTCATTAGGAACCACACGGATTGAAAAACATTTTGCTACAGTGTGCACTAATGAATACACCCCAAGGTATAATCCTTCATCAGACGAAACATGGAACGGATCAGATTAAAGTAAAAGATGGAGAGAACCATGACTGGTCTGGCATCAAAATAACTCACTCAGCACCAACATGTACTGTGGGCCTGCATTTGCAGCTGTAGATTGGTCCAGCCCCTAAAGTGACTATTTACACTGTATGCAAGGATTTCCTTTGTGTTGTATTAGGCATGCTGCATTATCTCTCCAACTTCCATTGTCTCACACCTTTGGGTAGCTGAGGTTCTATTGTGATAACATCCTGTAGGTCTGATATCTGATTGGCGGTTAACTTTACTGTAATACGATTGGTCAACAACTCAGATTTTCAATCAATCAATTAAATGTATTTATAAAGCCCTTCTTACATCAGCTGATGTCACAAAGTGCTGTACAGAAACCCAGCCCAAAACTCCAAACAGCAAGCAATTCTGGTGTAGAAGCACGGTGGCTAGGAAAAACTCCCTAGAAAGGACAGAACCTAGGAAGAAACATAGAGAGGAACCAGGCTATGAGGGGTGGCCAGTCCTCTTCTGGCTGTGCCGGGTGGAGATTATAACAGAACATGGCCAAGATGTTCAAATGTTCATAGATGACCAGAAGGGTCAAATAATAATAATCACAGTGGTTGTAGAGGGTGCAACAGGTCAGCACCTTAGGACTAAATGTCAGTTGGCTTTTCATAGCCGATCATTCAGAGTATCTCTACCGCTCCTGCTGTCTCTAGAGAGTTGAAAACAGCAGGTCTGAGACAGGTAGCACGTCCGGTGCGGCTATGGAACAGGTCAGGGTTCCATAGCCGCAGGCAGAACAGTTGAAACTGGAGCAGCAGCACGGCCAGGTGGACTGGGGACAGCAGGGAGTCATCAGGCCAGGTAGTCCTGAGGCATGGTCCTAGGGCTCAGGTCCTCCGAGAGAGAGTAATACTGAAAGAGAGAAAGACAGAATTAGAGAGAGCATACTTACATTCACACAGGACACCGGATAAGTCAGGAGAAATACTCCAGATATAACAGACTGACCCTAGCCCCCCGACACAAACTACTGCAGCATAAATACTGGAGGCTGAGACAGGAGGGGTTGGGAGACACTGTCCGACGATACCCCCGATGGCCAAACAGGCAGGATATAACCCCACCCACTTTGCCAAAGCACAGCCCCCACACCATTAGAGGGATACATTCAACCACCAACTTACCATCCTGAGACAAGGCCGAGTATAGCCCACAAAGATCTTCGCCACGGCGCAACCCAAGGGGTGGCGCCAACCCGGACAGGAAGATCACGTCCGTGACTCAAGCCACCGTCCTAGGGACGGCATGGAAGAGCACCAGTAAGCCAGTGACTCAGCCCCTGTAATAGGGTTAGAGGCAGAGAATCCCAGTGGAGAGAGGGGAACCGGCCAGGCAGAGACAGCAATGGCGGTTCGTTGCTTCAGTGCCTTTCCGTTCACCTTCACCCTCCTGGGCCAGACTACACTCAATCATAGGATCTACTGAAGAGATGAGTCTTCAATAAAGACTTAAAGGTTGAGACCGAGTCTGCGTCTCTCACATGGGTAGACCGACCATTCCATAAAAATGGAGCTCTATAGGAGAAAGCCCTGCCTCCAGCTGTTTGCTTAGAAATTCTAGGGTCAGTTAGGAGGCCTGCGTCTTGTGACCGTAGCGTACGTGTAGGTATGTACGGCAGGACCAAATCGTAAAGAATGGTAGGAGCAAGCCCATGTAATGCTTTGTAGGTCAGCAGTAAAACCTTGAAAACAGCCCTAGCCTTAACAGGAAGCCAGTGTAGAGAGGCTAGCACTGGAGTAATATGATCCATTTTTTTTTTTTTGAATCCAAACAAGTCAGATGCTTATAGAAGCGTCTTAGATTCATTATTCTTTCTCTTTCTTTGTTCCTGACCGAGTGTGATGAGATACACTCTCTCTTACTTTCTGTCTCCCCACCAGGGACTCTTGGGACATGGCCTATGACTTCGCTCTCTCTCTCCCTGTCTGATCATGCCTAGATATTAAATGCCTTGTTAATGTCAGTATTGCCTCGTAACTTAAGCTTTATGCCTCGTATGTGATTTCATTGATTTGACAAAGTGATTAAATACACTTGTATTTCAAATTCCATTCTCAGACCTTTCTTGATTTTCTATTACTTTAATGCAACAATAGCCTTGCTGTAATATTGCTCAATTATCTTCATTGACAATTCATTTTTATTGCATAGTCTTATTACGGGTCGCATATGAAGGATATATAATATGCATATAATACATATTACCCCACTACACAGGAACATCCACTCTAAACTAGAATCGGTTTGATTAATTTGCCACATTGTTTCGGGAACACTTTTTGGCCCACTTCTACATCCTACTGTCCCTTTGACCTTTGTCCTAACTATCTTGATCTGCTACTCCATGTATGCCTTTAATGTTTTGTTATGAGTAACACATACCTTTGGTAACAAACAACATTTTCTACATTATCGAAGGTAAAGACCACTTCGGAGTACTGTGGAAAAGCAAAGAACTAAAAAGGAACTGTAGATTGTGTTTATTGAGTAGGCCTAACTTAGCAATTGTTGTACGGTCAATTAAAAGAAATTCAAAAGTTTAATAGACTTTTAATCAAATCCTGGCTGACCATTTCTTGCTCTTGAAATATCATGGCTCTAAGTTAGTGGAATGACTCTTTTGGCATTAAGTCTCGGGCTAGTCCAATTTCGACAATCACAGAGTGAACACTGGGTGTTTGTGCCTTGTAAGTTGAACAGCGAAGGGAGACACTCGGGTGCTCATCCTCCTTGGCTGCTCTAGATCTCCGCCCAGGCATTAGTGTCTTTCGCAGGAAGAGAAGGGGAGGGGAGGCCCTCCTCTGTCATCCTTCAGCATCCCAAACACAAACACAGGTAGTACAGCCACAGCAGGTGTCACAATGCCCACCACATGGTTTCTCTTTTAAGCCCCTTCACAGCTCTTTCTGTCCTCCCTCCCTCCCTCCCTCTCGTTCCCTCCGTCTCGCTCACCTCTCTTGCTCACTCACTATCTCCCCTCTCTTCTTGCAGCTGCTCATTGATACAGATGGATGCATTAAATGCATTAAAAATAATACCTCTTTTTAGCCCATCTTTAATTTCCCCCACACACATCTGAAATATATTTTTGGACCATGCAGGTCAGTTGGAAAGCACTTAATGCAACTTTATTGCATTTATATGATCATTTACTTATCTGAACATAAAGGGAGTATGTATTAAGATAAATGCAATCCACTTATTTAGCTGCCAACTCATTCCCACCCTAAAATCCATTGACCCAAATTGTTCAACTCGTATTAAATGGATAATAAATACTTATTATCCTCTTCCAAAGCTCCGATTTTATGCAGTGTGTGATTTTGACTTTTCTGTGTAGCCTACTTTGTCATTATTTTGCCAAAGGGCAAGAACATTTGTCTTTCAGTGAATGCACCCAATCCAATGAACTGTGATTAATCCTATTGTTTACATGTGCTGATTGGGTGTAATAGAAGTCTTTGCCGAATTTGGTTACCTGCCTTATTTTTACCAGGTTCGTTGATTCTGAGGGGCTTACATAAGCATTTTTGACAATTTCTGTCCAATACCATGCACCATATGGACACCGACAACTATGACGTTCCATGTTGTCATGCTTTGGACTCAAATAATTGAACGGAATTGATTTAGTAAATACATGATGATTTGTTGGAACTTGAATTTGTTTCTCACGTTTGTTCAGTTTTCTTGCTGTAACATGCGGACAATTGTCACGACTCACTCAATGTTAGCCTCCTGAGCTAAAGACTAGGCATTAGCTTTAGTCTCAGACAAAAGGTTACTCATAACATGAGTATAGTGTCACAAGGTTTGCATAACTTTTCCCTTGTCTGTTGAAGGATGTAGCTACCATTTATAGTGGGATTCAACACCAACTAGACTTATAACATACTGCAAGCTCAAAGATTTGTTTGTTTCACAAGATTTGCTTCACCCCCCCCCCCCCCACAAAAAAAAACGTACCCGTATGGGAATTAAGCCATGAAATGAACAAGTTGTGAACATGCCCTTCCTGAACCAGCCAATTACTGTCTGTGCAACCACTGCATGGCTTACACACTGTGTCCTCACAAGGGAGAGGTTACTAAAGTGCATCCTCTCCCAGCAGGGAACTACGTTCCATTAAAAGAGGACAGAAAAGGTTGGAGGTATTTGTGTATCGCTCTGAAGGATTATACCAGAAAATCCAATTAAACTGGCAGCCACTGCAATCAACTGGATTAGCGTTCAGATGGCTGTGTCCATTAGATAAATAGCAGGTTACTGTAGGCCATTCCACTGGCTTTCTGCATGCTTATGGCTAGTCAATTATTTCATTTCCATTTGATTTACAGTGTTGTCACATACGATAGATTAAGAGTGAGACAGTGAGACACTCTAGTACTGAAACCTTGGGACCCTGGGTTGCACATTTCTGTTCTAGCCCAGCTCTAACCCACCGGATCCAAATCAACAAGGTCATGAATCGGGTGTGCTAGTTCTGGGCTAGAACAACAGTGTGCTTCACCGTTTACACGAATGTGCTGTTCAAACAGAATAGATAAACGGCTCATTTTAAAATGTGAATTCACTCTAAAAATGTAGAACAATAACTTTATTTATAAAGCGTATTTTACGAATGCAGCTCAAAGTGCTTCACAATAAGCACCCCAGAAAACAGTGTGTGTTGATTTGAATCACACCATGGGCATGTTTGGGTGGGAACCCGGCTAATACAAGCTTGTTCTGGGATCTGAAAGGTGAGCATGAGGAGATTTAAAATGTAATCGACACCCAACCAGATGGGTGCATTCACTCAGAAAACACAATAAAATCCAAATACCCCCTTTTAACGCGAAACACAAAGAGGGTTTTATCCGAGGAGGAGAGAATGCATGGTTTGGACATTTAAGCAGGTTTAAGCAGATACTGTGTGACGCTTAAAGCCTGAAGTGCCATTGTGAGGCTGATGGAGGATTTTATATGGTTCTGCTTTCTTTTGTACCCGGCTCTTAGGTTACAAGACCCTGCTGAAAGGGATCTCTGGGAAATTCACCAGCGGTGGCCTGGTGGCCATCATGGGTCCCTCAGGAGCTGGGAAATCCACCCTGATGAATATTCTGGCCGGCTACAGGTGAGCCACAGGCCTGACACTAAACAACCAAGAGGTGTACAAGGACACTGATAGACGATTAACTTCTACTAACAAGAATCACGCCACACCTACAGTTTCTAGGCATTAAAAAGTTGTCATTACAAAAAGCCTTGCTGCAGCTTGCTGTTACCTTGCTGTGACTCTCGCAGGGTGATGCCAAGTTAATTCGCAATCGTTTAACAATGACCCAAGTCATGAAATACATTTTTGAGAATGATTACTGAATGTATTTTTGTATATATTCCATTTGTATTGTATGTGTATGTTTTCATGTTTTAAACTGTTTTAAACTTTGGAAATATGTGTTGTTCATGTTTACATGAATGTCTGTTCATTTCTCTTTTAAACACAGAAATAAATCAATTGTATCATATGGATCAAATGCGTAACCCAGGTATGGCTTTGCCCTCTGTAGAGAGACAGGGATGAAGGGGGAGATCTTGATCAATGGGCAGCCTCGTGACCTGCGCTCTTTCAGGAAGGTCTCGTGCTACATCATGCAGGACGACATGCTTCTGCCTCACCTCACAGTACAGGAAGCCATGATGGTAATTCAAATAATTATATATTTAACCTTTATTTATCCAGGAAGTCCCATTGAGGTCAGAAGACCTCTTTTACAAAGGAGACCTGGCCAGAGGGAAGGTCAATAGATCAAACACATTGCAGTGCATACACAATGGAAATGAATGCTTCCGGAAGTAAACAATAGGTTAATAAAAAAATATATATTTCACCTTTATTTAACCAGGTAGGCCAGTTGAGAACAAGTTCTCATTTACAACTGCGACCTGGCCAAGATAAAGCAAAGCAGTGCGACAAAAACAACAACACAGAGTTAAGCATGGGATAAACAATCGTACAGTCAATAACACAATAGAAAAATCTGTATACAGTGTGTGCAAATGAAGTAAAGAGATAGGCCAATAGTGGCGAAGAAATTACAATTAAGCAATTTACACTGGAGTGATATATGTGCAGATGAGAATGTGCAAGTAGAAATACTGGTGTGCAAAAGAGCAGAAAAACATATGGGGATGAGGTAGGTAGTTGGTTGGATGGGCTATTTACAGATGGGCTGTGTACAACTGCAGCGATCGATAAGCTGCTCTGACAGCTGACGCTTAAAGTTAGTGAGGGAGATATAAGTCTCCAACTTCAGTGATTTTTGCAATTCGTTCCAGTCATTGGCAGCAGAGAACTGGAAGGAAAGGCGGCCAAAGTAGGTGTTGGCTTTGGGGATGACCAGTGAAATATACCTGCTGGAGCGCGGGCTACGGGTGGGTGTTGCTATGGTGACCAGTGAGCTGAGATAAGCCGGAGCTTTACCTAGCAAAGACTTATAGATGACCTGGAGCCAGTGGGTTTGGCGACGAATATGTAGCGAGGACCAGCCAACGAGAGCATACAGGTCGCAGTGGGGGGTAGTATATGGTGCTTTGGTGACAAAACGGATGGCACTGTGATAGACTGCATTCAATTTGCTGAGTAGGGTGTTGGAGGCTATTTTGTAAATTACATCGCCAAAGTCGAGTATCGGTAAGATAGTCAGTTTTACGAGGGTATGTTTGACAGCATGAGTGAAGGAGGCTTTGTTTGCGAAATAGGAAGCAGATTCTAGATTTAATTTTGGATTGGAGATGCTTAGTGTAGGTCTGGAAGGAGAGTTTACAGTCTAGCCAGACACCTACAGTGGGGAGAACAAGTATTTGATACACTGACGATTTTGCAGGTTTTCCTACTTACAAAGCATGTAGAGGTCTGTAATTTTTATCATAGGTACACTTCAACTGTGAGAGAAGGAATCTAAAACAAAAATCCAGAAAATCACATTGTATGATTTTTAAGTAATTAATTTGCATTTTATTGCATGACATAAGTATTTGATACATCAGAAAAGCAGAACTGAATATTTGGTACAGAAACCTTAGTTTGCAATTACAGAGATCATACGTTTCCTGTAGTTCTTGACCAGGTTTGCACACACTGCAGCAGGGATTTTGGCCCACTCCTCCATACAGACCTTCTCCAGATCCTTCAGGTTTCGGGGCTGTCGCTGGGCAATACGGACTTTCGGCTCCCTCCAAAGATTTTCTATTGGGTTCAGGTCTGGAGACTGGCTAGGCCACTCCAGGACCTTGAGATGCTTCTTACGGAGCCACTCCTTAGTTGCCCTGGCTGTGTGTTTCGGGTCGTTGTCATGCTGGAAGACCCAGCCACGACCCATCTTCAATGCTCTTACTGAGGGAAGGAGGTTGTTGGTCAAGATCTCGCGATACATGGCCCCATCCATCCTCCCCTCAATACGGTGCAGTCGTCCTGTCCCCTTTGCAGAAAAGCATCCCCAAAGAATGATGTTTCCACCTCCATGCTTCACAGTTGGGATGGTGTTCTTGGGGTTGTACTCATCCTTCTATTCCTCCAAACACGGCGAGTGGAGTTTAGAGCAAAAAGCTCTATTTTTGTCTCATCAGACCACATGACCTTCTCCCATTCCTCCTCTGGATCATCCAGATGGTCATTGGCAAACTTCAGACGGGCCTGGACATGCGCTGGCTTGAGCAGGGGGACCTTGCGTGCGCTGCAGGATTTTAATCCATGACGGCGTAGTGTGTTACTAATGGTTTTCTTTGAGACTGTGGTCCCAGCTCTCTTCAGGTCATTGACCAGGTCCTGCCGTGTAGTTCTGGGCTGATCCCTCACATTCCTCATGATCATTGATGCCCCACGAGGTGAGATCTTGCATGGAGCCCCAGACCGAGGGTGATTGACCGTCATCTTGAACTTCTTCCATTTTCTAATAATTGTGCCAACAGTTGTTGCCTTCTCACCAAGCTGCTTGCCTATTGTCCTGTAGCCCATCCCAGCATTGTACAGGTCTACAATTTATCCCTGATGTCCTTACACAGCTCTCTGGTCTTGGCCATTGTGGAGAGGTTGGAGTCTGTTTGATTGAGTGTGTGGACAGGTGTCTTTTATACAGGTAACGAGTTCAAACAGGTGCAGTTAATACAGGTAATGAGTGGAGAACAGGAGGGCTTCTTAAAGAAAAACTAACAGGTCTGTGAGAGCCGGAATTCTTACTTGTTGGTAGGTGATCAAATACTTATGTCATGCAATAAAATGCAAATTAATTACTTAAAAATCATACAATGTGATTTTCTGGACTTTTGTTTTAGATTCCGTCTCTCACAGTTGAAGTGTACCTATGATAAAAATGACAGACCTCTACATGCTTTGTAAGTAGGAAAACCTGCAAAATCGGCAGTGTATCAAATACTTGTTCTCCCCACTGTAGGTATTTATAGTTGTCCACATATTCTAAGTCAGAACCGTCCAGAGTAGTGATGCTAGTTGGGCAGCGATCGGTTGAAGAGCATGCATTTCGTTTTACTTGCATTTAAGAGCAGTTGGAGTCCACGGAAGGAGTGTTGTATGGCATTGAAGCTCGTTTGGAAGTTTGTTAACACAGTGTCCAAAGAAGGGCTACAAGTATACAGAATGGTGTCGTCTGCGTAGAGGTGGATCAAAGAATCACCCACAGAAAGAGCGACATCATTGATACATACAGAGAAAAGAGTCGGACTGAGAATTGAACCCTGTGGCACCCCCATAGACTGCCAGAGGTCCAGACAACAGGCCCTCCGATTTGACACACTGAACTCTATCTGAGAAGTAGTTAGTGAACCAGGCGAGTCAGTCATTAGAGAAACCAAGGCTGTTGAGTCTGCCGATAAAAATACGGTGATTGACAGAGTCGAAAGCCTTGGCCAGGTCGATGAAGACGGCTGCACAGTACTGTCTTTTATCAATGGCGGTTATGATATCGTTTAGGACCTTGAGTGTGGCTGAGGTGCACCCGTGACCAGCTTGGAAACCAGATTGCATAGTGGAGAAGGTACGGTGGGATTCGAAATGGCCGGTAATCTGTTTGTTCACTTGGCTTTCGAAGACTTTAGAAAGGCAGAGCAGGATGGATATAGGTCTGTAACAGTTTGGGTCTAGAGTGTCTCCCCCTTTGAAGAGGGGGATGACCACGGCCGCTTTCCAAACTTTAGGAATCTCAGATGATACAAAAGAGAGGTTGAACAGACTAGTAATAGGGGTTACAAAAATGGCGGCGGATAATTTTAGGAAGAGAGGGTCTAGATTGTCTAGCCCCACTGATTTGTAGGTGAAGGAGAAGGGGGGGGGGGGTTTGGGCTAGTTGCTGCGGGGGTGCAGAGCTTTTGGCCGGGGTTGGGGTAGCCAGGTGGAAAGCAGAGAAAGAAAGAGAAATGCTAGAGAAATGCTTATTGAAATTCTCAATTATCGTGGATTTATCAGTGGTGACAGTGTTTCCTAGTCTCAGTGCAGTGGGCAGCTGGGAGGAGGTACTCTTATACTCCATGGACTTTACAGTGTCCCAAAACATTTTGGAATTAGGTCTGCAGGATGCAAATTTCTGTTTGAAAAAGCTAGCCTTTGCTTACCTAACTGACTGTGTGTATTGGTTCCTGACTTCCCTGAAAAGTTGCATATCGCAGGGACTATTCGAAGTTAGTGCAGTACGCCACAGGGTGTTTTTGTGCTGGTCAAGGGCAGTCAAGTCTGGAGTGGAGTTAAACTGGTGGAACGTTTATAAAGCTGCAAATACAATGTATTAGAGCAGTCAGAATTCATTTTTCCACATGATGTCTGTTCTACATAATGCATTTATATGTGACATGGTGCCCTTCTAAACTGGGGCTTTCTTCACATTGATAAGATACATCTTCTTCTCTCTACATGGTTGCTTCTGAGACATGAAATATTCTATGCACGTAGGCGTCGTTTCTCTTCTTTGGGACGCAGCCGTAGTGTGAACTAAATCTTACTCTCTCTCTGCTAGGTGTCTGCTAATCTGAAGCTCCAGGAAAAGGATGAGGGCAAGAGAGACATGGTGAGAGAGTTGCATGGGAACGGCTTCAGAATCTTCCCTCGCCTTAATCTCCTACATGTTCCCTGACCCTCGAACTGGAAATTAGGACTAGTTACTATTTCAGCACTGGAGTGTTGCCACTAGTGCAGTCAGTACTGGCTTTAAACAGGCTGGAATGGATGTAAAGTGATATGATGAGGGTGGCTGGGAAGGAGTATGTGTGTAGATGTTGTTACTAACCACTGATGCAGGGTCAGATATGATTTCCTCCCCATTATGCTTAAAAGGCTACTTCGGGATTTTGCCAATGAAGCCCTTTATCTGCTTCCCCAGATGTAGATGAACTAGTGGATACTATGTCTCTGTGTCCAGTATGAAGGAAGTTAGAGGTAGTTTCACTAGCCAATGCTAACTAGCGTTAGCACAATGACTAGCAGTCTATGGGTATCTGCTAGCATGCTAGTAGTTACCCATAGACTTCCAGTCACTGCGCTAACTTTAGTTAGCATTGACCCTAGATCTGTGATTAATGTAGACTTATACGTCACGTTCCCGAGAGGGAGGGACGTGGTTGTAGGTGTTTGTAATCCTCCTGTGTTGTTTTTAGGTGAGGGAGATCCTGACGGCCCTGGGCCTGCTTGAGTGTGCGAAAACCCGAACGTCACATCTATCAGGGGGGCAGAGGAAAAGGCTGGCCATCGCCCTGGAGCTTGTCAACAACCCCCCCGTCATGTTTTTTGACGAACCCACCAGGTCAGAAGCTCCCATTGCAGATGGTATAGAACACATGCATGTGTGTCCATGGCAAGGAAAGTCCTGACATGACTATGGATTGTAACGTGCCACTGTCTAAGCACACTTTACAGTCCATATCTTAGAGGCAATGCTATTCTTTCATGACATGTACAAGGCAATATGACGTTGTTGTTGAGTGCAGGTGTTAGTTGTTCCATTTTGTGTGTTTTTTTCAGTCTTGTTTGTATGTCCCCCCGAAAGTAATCTGAAAGAAAAGTTCCAAGGTTAACCTGTCCTCTTTTGGAACAGAGGATGCAATTGAATATAATCTCTCCCAGTTGGCTTCTGGTTAGGAAAGACTAGAATCTCACCAGGGGACACAAATGAGTCCCAAAGTCCTTAATGACCAAAAAGCAGCCATTTGTCTCCCTTTGGTTGACATTTGTACCATCTGTAGGGATTAGCCTACTCCTGAAGCTCACACACAACATTTTGTCATTGCTCTTCACAAAATACTCCATAATGTCAAAGTAAAAAGAAAATTGGACACTTTTTTAAATTGTTAAAAATTCAATAACAAAAAAATTGCCTAAATTAGTTTAGAAGTAAAAAATTATTCTGACTACCCCTTCGTCTGTCCCCCATACATCTGTAAGGTCCGGCCCCCGACAGAGATGGCCGCCTCGCTTCGCGTTCTCATATTCTTATTCATTCCTTTACACTTGTGTGTATAAGGTAGTTGTTGTGAAATTGTTAGATATTGTCAGGCTTGTGCGTACTGGTGGTGAAGTCAGGTGCAGGAGAGCAGAGACTTGTGAACAGGCGCCCACTTTATTACGGCAGGAGAGATATACAGATGAACGCAGCTGCGTCAAAAACCTCCTCCAGCCAACAATGCAAAGTGTATAGCGCGCACAAATGTCACAACATGAATGTATAGCAATACAAACAAGCTTTGTGAAAACACACGGAAAATAATAAACGCATAGCCTAGTGCGTACAACACGTAACACACAAACAATCTTTCACAAAGACATGATGGGGAACAGAGGAATAAATACACGTAGATTGATTGGGGAATGAAAACCAGGTGTGCAGGGAACAAGACAAAACAAATGGATACATGAAAAATGGAGCGGCGATGGCTAGAAAGCCAGTGACGTCGACCGCCGAACGCCGCCCGAACAAGGAGAGGAGCCGACTTCGGCAGAAGTCGTGACAGATATTACTGCATGGTCGGAACTAGAAGCACAAGCATTTCACTACACTCGCATTAACATCTGCTAACCATGTGTATGTGACCAATACTATTTGATTTGATTTGAGGTCCCTCAGTCAAGTATTGCATTTCAAGCACAGATTCATCTACAAAGACCAGGGAGCTTTTCGAAAGCTTAATAAAGAAGGGCAATGATTGGTAGATGGGTAACAATAACAAATCAGACATTGAATATACTGTATTTTTATGCATGGTCAAGTTAATAATTATGTTGTGGTTGGTGTTAAACCACCCAGACACATCATAGATGCAGTTATCCTTCTGAACTGAGCTGCAGGACAGGAAGGAAACTGCTTAGGGATGTCACAATGAGGCCATTGGTGATTTTAACAGCTACAGAATTAATGGCTGTGATAGGAGAAAACTGAGGATGGATCGGCAGGTAGCCTAGTGGTTAGAGTGTTGGGCTAGTAACCGAAAGGTTGCTATCTCGAATCGCCGAGCTAACAAGGTAAAACTCTGTTGTTCTGCCCCTGACAAGGCACTTAACCCACTGTTCCTAGGCCATCATTGTAAATAAGAATGTGTTCTTAACTGACTTGCCTAGTGAAATAAAGGTTAAGTAATGTAACGGCGGTCCTCCTCCTCTTCAACCGAAGAGGAGGAGTAGTGATCGAACAAAGGCGCAGCGTAGTGAAATGACATGATTTATTGAACACGACGGAAAAACAAACTAAACTTGCATAAACAAACAAAACAAATAAACGATGCAGACAGACCTGAACGACGAACTTACATATAACGTGAAGAACGCAATGAACAGGAACAGACTACATAAAACGAACAAACCGCAAACAGTCCCGTATGGTGCAAACATATACACAGACACAGGAGACAACCACCCACAACGAACACTGTGAAACAACCTACCTAAATATGACTCTCAATTAGAGGAACGCCAAACACCTGCCTCTAATTGAGAGCCATACCAGGCAACCCTTAAACCAACATAGAAACAGACAACATAGAATGCCCACCCAAACTCACGTCCTGACCAACTAACACATACAACAAACTAACAGAAATAGGTCAGGAACGTGACAAGTAAAAAAAAAAAAATCAACAACATAGTACTCCACAATAATGACATAAATGACAGAGTGAAAAGAAGAATACAAATATACAGAATAAAAATATTCCAAAACATGCATTTGTATGCAAAAAGGCACTAAAGTAATATTTCCCCAGGAATACATTTTTTGGCCTAAATGCAAAGCCTTATGTTTGGGGCCAACACAACACATCACTGAGTAGCTGCCTCTTTATTTTCAAGCATGGTGGTGGATGCAACATGGTATGGGTATGCTTGACATTGGCAAAGACTGGGGGAGTTTCTCAGGAGGAAAAGAAACTGGATGGAGCTAAGCACAGGCAAAATCCTAGAGGAAAACCTGCTTCAGTCTGCTTTACACCAGACACTGAGAGAGGATTTCACCTTTCAGGACAATAACCTACAACACAAAGCAAAATCTACACTGGAGTTGCTTACCAGGAAGATGATGAATGTTCCTGAGTGGCCAAGTTACAGTAAGCTTGAAGAATTTTGAAAAGAATCATGGGCAAATATTGCACAATACAGGTGTGTAAAGCTCTTATGAGACTTACCCAAGATGACTCATGTATTGACTCAGGGGGGTGAATCTAATCAAGGTATATTAGTTTTATTTTTAATAAATCTTAAAAAATGAATATCTCTCTTCCACTTTGACACTAGAGTATTTGGTGTTGATCGTTGAAAAAAAAAAAGAATACAATCTAAGCCTTGTCTAAGCCGGGGATGGGGGAAGGGTTCTACTAAGCTATATGGAATTGTTTTAAGAAGGTCATACCAAGGATACTTTCGCTATTTGATTTGGAATTTTAAGACCCCTTGAGGTATGATGGAGGCCACTGTGTTCTTGGGGACCTACAATGCTGCAGAATTGATTTGGTACCCTTCCCCAGATCTGTGCTTCGACACAATCCTGTCTCGGAACTCTATGGACAATTACTTCAACCTCATGGCTTGGTTTTCACTCTGACATGCACTGTCAACTGTGGGATCTTATATAGACAGGTGTGTGCCTTTCCAAATCATGCCCAATCAATTGAATCAAGTTGTAGAAACATCTCAAGGATGATCAATGGAAACAGGATGCACCTGAGCTCAATTTCGAGTCTCATAACTAAGGGTCTGAATACTTATGTAAATAAGGTATTTAAATTTTTTATTTAATCCATTTTAGAATGAGGCTGTAACGTAACAAAATGTGGAAAAAGTCAAGGGGTCTGAATACTTTCCGAATGCATTGTACTTCCAATACATTTTTTCAACGTCCTAGAGCAACAACCATCATGTGCGTGTTCGTGAGAGTCTCACCTTTCCACAGAGGCGTCACAATACATAAGATTTTGTGAGAAGACCGATTTCCGGGATGTCTCATGCTCTGACAAACACTGCTCTAGCTCTGTCACACATCGAATGCAAAAAAAACCTAATAATTCTAGCTTAAAGTGATGGATTTTAATCGACTCTAGGCGGTTGAATCCATTTTAATCCCACTTTGTAACACATGTAAAGAAATCCAAGGCGGTTGTAGATTTTCTATATGCACTGTAAATATTCCAAGCGTCTGAAATGGTATCTTCTAGTCAATCTGACAACATATGGGACTGAGATAGGGCAGATGGAAAGTCCCTGACAAATACGATCGATAAACAGCAGAGTACTGTAGAGCTACCACATTTGCTAACCTTACCATAAACGTTCTCAAGTGCTCTTGTTATTTAAGGCTCAATGTCGTTTTTAGGGTCCACTGTCCACTGTTATTAGAGATAGAGACGTGTCTGAAACAGGATTTTGTTCAATTTGAATTGTCAGCCAATTCATGTAGTAAACTGAAATTCCAATTAAATGTTTGAGAAAATATTTTATTTTCAATGACTTCTCAATAAATCAAAAAGGAGTACCTATTTATTTTAAAAATGTTCAAATTCCTTCCTGAATTGACTGACTTCAATTTGAATTGACCCTGGTCTGAAACTGGAATGATGTCATAGTTTTTGAGAGCGTCTTATCTTAAGGGGATTTACTCCTGATGCCCGATCCTGTCTCTGTCACCCCTGACTGCTTAACTGCACTGTGCTACACACTCAATCCAAAGAGTCTTCCCACCTGGTCAAAATCACTGACATCATATCAGTGTCCAGTGATAGGCCATTAGATCAGATACAAGAACATGTGTGCAGAAAAAACGCATCATGTTAACTTCAGTAGCTAACGTTAGTGTTTGTTGCTTTGTCGTATAGTGCAAGTTTATGCAATATGCTGGAGTCCTTCTACCAGTTCACTTCACTTCACTAGTTTGCTTCTCCTCCGTATTGATGATCTAAGATGTTACTTTAGGTGTGCAAAAGCAAATCTATTCTTTGCTTTGACATTGTCCCCTATATGCGAACCCTGGCCGCAATACCCTGTTTTGCAGTGGCCTGGACAGTTCCTCCTGCTTCCAGGTGTTGTCTCTGCTGAAGGCCCTGGCCCATGGTGGCCGCACCGTCATCTGCACCATCCACCAGCCCAGCGCCAAGCTCTTTGAGCTCTTCAACAAGGTCAGCCTCCAACCTGGCCTTCTGTTAGCCTGAGTCCCAGATCTGTTTGAGTTGTCGTACCAACTCCTACGTCATTGGCGTGACAACATAAACAGATCTGGGACTCAGGCTAGCCTAATGCATGGGATTCTATGAAAGGCACAATTATACCAAAGGATCACAGTTGGAAATGAGATACGTCGCTAGCTAGACATGTGGCACAATACTTATGCACGGTCCCCAACAAATCAACAGGCTAATGTAGTTGTTTAACAAAGTAAAAACAAACGATGTGTGCTTGGTATATACAGTACCTAGTCTGACTAACCTAAAAGAGAGGAATACAGGGCCGTCTTGTTGCTTTGCCCCTTATGTCAATGATTCCAATGCTATTTTGATAACTAAATGAATGGTCTGCTAAATGAATGTACTGTATCCTGATTGCTTCGTGCCCCTGTGTTTCCCTCCCTAGCTGTATGTCCTTAGCCAGGGCCAGTGTATCTACAGAGGGAATGTACCTAACCTGGTCCCCTATCTCAGAGAGCTGGGGCTCAACTGCCCAACGTACCACAACCCTGCAGACTTTGGTGAGAAACTCTTACCAGTTTAATGAGGAACAAGTCAAATGTGTCGTCATCATTGTTAGAATAACCTTATTTACACATGCATATCAGTGTATTCAGGAATCTGCCTTATTTTCTTAGAATAACTGTCCCAGGAATGTTTTTTTAGTATACTTTGTTATAAAGCGTTCTAGAAACTATTCTTTCTATTAGTTCAACTGAAAATACATTTTCTCAGAATAGCTTTTACAGATGGTTCCTCATGCAATAATAACAGGGCTTTCTGTGACATGCGTACCTCTCTCTCCATTTAATCCCAGTGATGGAGGTGGCGTCTGGGGAGTACGGAGATCAGACGGCTCGTCTGGTGAAGGCCGTGCAGGAGAGGAAATGTGAGCAGGTCTACAAGACAGACATGAACAATGGACCCCTCAACCCCTTCCTGTGGCACAAATCTTCTGAGGAGGTAAAGGGGGGATTAGTGTATTACTACAGCTCTCAATGGTTTGAAATTAAGAATCTCACTGAAGTTTTATTTTCAGAGTCAAAGCATTTCATTTCAATGTTTGCGGAATTTTATGTTGAGAAGTCTTAGCATTTCAGGTTCTTCAGTCGCTATTTTTTTCTCTCTCTATGTCGCTCTCCAATCCTTTCAGGACTCCTCTTCCAGTGAGGGCTGCCACAGTTTCTCGGCCAGTTGTCTGACTCAGTTCTGCATCCTGTTCAAAAGGACGTTTCAAAGCATTATTAGAGATACGGTAAGACAGACTGCCACCTACTGTTTCGTTTTTATACTGCAACAGCTTCCTTTTTAAATTAGCCAAATGTTATGTAATGAACCCAAAAAACGTCTTACGGCTGAGATCCCGTTAACAGGATCGACTTGACAACAGCCAGTGAAAGTGCAGGGCGCCAAATTCAAACAACAGAAATCTCATAATTAAAATTCCTCAAACATACAAGTATTTCACTTGTTGTTAATCCGATTAGTTAGTCCGATTTCAAAAAGGCTTTACGACGAAAGCACACCATCTGATTATGTTAGGTCAGTACCTAGTCACAGAAAAACACAGTGATTTTTCCAGCCAAAGAGAGGAGTCACAAAAAGCAGAAATAGAGATAAAATGAATCACTAACCTTTGATGATCTTAATCAGATGACACTCATAGGACTTCATGTTACACAATACATGTATGTTTTGTTCGATAAAGTTCATATTTATATCTAAAAATCTTAGTTTACATTGGCGCGTTATGTTCAGTAATGTTTTGCCTCCAAAACATCCGGTGATTTTGCAGAGAGCCACATCAATTTACAGAAATACTCATAATAAACATTGGTAAAAGATACAAGTATTATACATGGAACTTTAGATAAACTTAATGCAACTGCTGTCAGATTTTTTTTTTTACTTTACGGAAAAAGCACACCATGAAATAATCTGAGTACGGCGCTCAGACACAAAAACAAGCCATACAGGTACACGCCATGTTGTGGAGTCAACAGAAGTCATTATAAATATTCACTTACCTTTGATGATCTTCATCAGAATGCACTCCCAGGAATCCCAGTTCCACAATAAATGTTTGTTTTGTTCGATGAAGTCCATAATTTATGTCCAAATACCTCCTTTTTGTTTGCGTGTTTAGTTCAAAAATCCAAATTCATGACGTGCAGGCCAGACGAAAAGTCAAAAAATTCCATTGCAGTTCGTAGAAACATGTCAAACGAAGTATAGAATCGATCTTTAGGATTTTAACATAAATCTTCAATAATGTTTCAACCGGAAAATTCCTTTGTCTTTAGAAACAAAAAGGAACTTAGCTACCTCTCACGGGGGCACGCCTGAGTGAGCTCATGGCACTCTGCCAGACCCCTGACTCAAACAGCTCTCATTCCCCCCTCCTTCACAGTAGAAGTATCAAACAAGGTTCTAAAGACTGTTGACATCTAGTGGAAGCCGTAGGAAGTGCAATATGACCCCATAGACACTGCATATTGAATAGGCAAATCTACAAACCTCAGATTTCCCACTTCCTGGTTGGATTTTTTCTCCAGTTTTTACCTTCCATATGAGTTCTGTTATACTCACAGACATCATTCAAACAGTTTTAGAAACTTTAGAGTGTTTTCTATCCATATGCATGGATATGCATTTATTAGCTTCTGGGCCTGAGTAGCAGGCAGTTTACTCTGGGCACCTTATTCATCCAAGCTACTCAATACTGCCCCTAGCCATAAGAAGTTAATATGATTCAAAAGCATATGAAAAGGATAAGAGGAAAAAACTAAGTTCAACAAATTGGTATGAGAATGTCATAACACAAACAAAAAATAGATCTATTCATACCATACTTTGCATAACCATTCCATTTTCCCTCCTCCTCTCTGCCCTCCTTCCTCTTCCTCTCAATCATATTTTGTATTTTATAAAGCCAAATGTATTTTTACATCAGCAGTTGTTACAATGTGCTTTACATATACCCAGCATAAAACCCCAAAGAGCAAGCAATGCAGATGCAGAAGCACAATGGATAGGAAAATATATAAACAAAAAATGTTCTCTCTTCTTCTCCTGTTCTGGTCCTACAGGTGCTGACTCACCTAAGAATCTCCTCTCACATTGGAATTGGGATTCTGATTGGCCTGCTCTACCTGGGCATCGGCAACGACGCCAAGAAAGTGCTCAGCAACTCTGGCTTCCTCTTCTTCTCCATGCTCTTCCTCATGTTTGCTGCTCTAATGCCTACTGTTCTGACCTGTGAGTATTCTCTGCTCTTCTTACTGACAGGCATCTGCGTGCATTGATTTAGTGCATGAATTTACAACAGTCGTAAGCCATTGCATACAGTATGTTAGGAGTAGACTGTGCTGAGATTTACCTTGGCTCTGATTACCTAAATGAGATTACTATGACGCTGTGTCCTCCGTCTCTAATGCAGTCCCTTTGGAGATGGGAGTGTTCCTAAGAGAGCACTTGAACTACTGGTACAGTCTGAAGGCTTACTATCTGGCCAAGACTATGGCGGACCTCCCCTTCCAGGTAATTACAAATGTCACAAAGAACTCCGGAGGGTCCTTTTTAGTAGTTTTGTGTCCCAAAAAAGGTCTAAGTTGGTATTTCATCAAAACGTAAAAAACAAGAGAAAAAAAAACAACTAAAACATTATGATTCTATCAGTCACTGAAAAGAGCAAAGGTCAAAGGTATCGATTGTAACTGAAGAAACCTGTTATGGGAGCTCAAAGTGGCTTTAGCATCAAAGTGGCTTTAGCATCAAAGCAATTCTGTCCGTCAGATTTGGACAAATCCCACAATAACATTACATAAGGAGGCTTTACGCGTCACCAGACATCGCCCTGTGCTCTAAATTAAAAGTGACAAAGGTTTACTGCATATTTATTGTATTGATGTTGTATTGTATTGCATCTAATTTGGCTTTTTCAACAATTCAAAATGATTATTTCAAAGCACAAATAGCTTGGCCTTCATTCTCCACATAAAGAAAAGTGTTTTAGTTTGATGTTTTAATGATACTCAATGTTTTTTCCATGGTGAGATATTGTTGGCTGAACATGTGGAACGTGAGGTGGCCGTATCACAATCTTAGATAACAACAGCTTCTCCTGCTGTTGTGCCCTTCAGCAAGGCCCTTAACTACCGACACGACCCTGGGTTGCTGCACTGACACTATCCTTACAATCTGTCAATGTGTGGTTGGGCTTGTGTGGAAACGTATGTGCGTGTGCATGCAAGAAAAGCTGACAGGACAAATGTACGTGTCCACAAATGGACAATCAAGGATTTGTCTTATTTTGCTTCACAGATAGTGTTCCCAGTCGCCTACTGCAGCATCGTCTACTGGATGACGTCCCAGCCGCCTGACGCTGTGCGTTTCATACTTTTCTTGGCCCTGGGAGTCCTCACCTCTCTTGTGGCTCAGTCTCTGGGCCTGCTGATAGGAGCGGCTTCCACCTCGCTACAGGTACGTCCTCCATTCACTCAATACTAACAAGCAATAATAACTGCTACACCTATTGTTTGGAGCTTAAGATTTGCAAATAAACTCTATTGTGATCATTCCGGCTGAGTATTGATATTATTAGCTAATTACGACTGAGTATTGATATTATTAGCTAATTACGGCTGAGTATTGATATCATTTGCTCATAAAAAAAAAATATTTTGTGCTTGGGGCTGGTCCAAGGGTAGTGCCGCCCCGTACCACATATGCCCCTAGAGGCAGTGTTTCAATCCCCTGTTCCACCTTTCACTCTCTCTGCTGTATTCCTCTCTTCTGTCCCCCATCTACATTTATAACTTGTATCTGTAGATACAACTATTTAAAATTAAACAAATATTTATACATATATTTTTAAATGTATTTCCTGGCACAATCACACCAACCACATTATATTTACGCGGTACCCACCTGCAGTATATTAATATAATTATATGTTTCTCAGAGTGGTACCCAATTTTATTCTAAGCAGACACTATAAACCGCAGTATGTACATGTAACATGGCTACAGTGAGTCACGTCCTGCCTCTGATGTTGCACTTGTCCATATCTCAGGTTGCCACGTTTGTAGGTCCGGTGACTGCCATACCCGTACTGCTTTTCTCTGGCTTCTTCGTCAGTTTCGACACAATTCCGTGGTATCTTCAGTGGATGTCATACATTTCATATGTCAGGTAAATCGTTTTTCAGATACTTTTTTCTGAGCATGTGACCTGCCCCTAATACTGAGAAAATGGCATGTAATTCAGCACTTGAACAGTAGGGGAAAGTGGGGTATGTTGAGCCAAAGGGTTAATTGAGCCACCCCTTGTTTCTAGGAAACCATACACAAAATGAATCATGTAAACAAATATTTAAGAAGTGGTAATCATTTCATGAAGTCTGTGACAGAAGAAACCATATGGAGAAAGTGATAAGCAATTTATGTCCAAAAAAAAGATTTTCACAAAGTCAAATTAATTTCTGTTATAGATTTCATGATGCTTGTATCTAAACCAAAGTACATCGTTTTATACATCAGTTGAGGTCTCTATAAGCTACAATATGAGGTCCTCAACCTAGCATGAAAGTGCATCCTTGTAACTGTGTGGGCTAATATAGTCAAAATGTCAGTTTAACACATAATATGCATAGTATTTTTGCAATGTGTCATGCATATGAATTCAAGAGTGCATTTTTATTGTTACAGAGCAGACATCATCATGCGCCGTGCATGCAAATGTAAAACCAGCCGGGGTCTAGTCCCCATTGAGGTTCTTGACAGAGCAGCCAAGGAAGTGAGAAAAGTGAAGTCCATTCGAGCAGCAGCAAGGGATGAAAAAAAATAGACTTAATGACACTGAAGAGGTACATTGAAAAAAAACAGACATGCATCTGTGTGAAAGAGAGGCTATGATAGAGGAGCAGAGGCACACAAGGTCTTATTGGATGACATGGAGTCTGAGCTTGCTAAACATATCAAGAATCTCGTGAACCAGTTTCATGGGCTTAGTAGCCTCAGACAACTTGCCTACAAATTGGCACATAGAAGCAACATGCCTTTCTCAGACAACTGGTCAAGAAATGGAAGGGAACAGAGAGATCTACTGTATATCTGAATGTAGGCATACATTTAAGATATACAGTATACCCCACCCCCATTCCATGAATTCAACTTTGACCTACCAGCACCCTCACCCACTTACCACAAGGCGGCTCAACTTACCCTGACCCTATGCACAACTTAAACACGTTTTACCCCCTTTTCTCCCCAATTTTGTGATATCCAAATTGGTAGTTATATTCTTGTCCCATCACTGCAACTCCCATACGGACTCGGGAGAGGCAAGGTCAAGAGCCATGCGTCCTCCGAAACACGACCCCGCCAATAGGCACTGCTTCTTGACATACTGCTCGCTTAACCCGAAAGCCAGCTGCCCCAATGTGTCAGAGGAAACACCATACAGCTGGCGACCGAAATCAGCTTGCATGCGCCCGGCCACCACATGGAGTCGCTAGAGCGCAATGGGACAAGGACATCCCAGCCGGCCAAACCCTTCCCTAACGAGGACGGCACTGGGTCAATTGTGCGCTGCCTCATGGGTCTCCCGGTCGTGGATGGCTACAACACAGCCCGGGATCGAACCTGAATTGGTAGCTTGCATGCGATGCAGTGCCTTAGACCGCTGCGACACTCGGGAGGCCCACCCTATGCTTAACTTACCCCATACAAGGGGTAAGTTGTGCCAAGTGTCCACCTTTTTTGGACAAGCTATGTTTTCAAAACTGTTATGTTTACATGAATTCTGATTATTTCCAGGGATACACAACATCCTGAAATATATGTAGATATCTTTCTTAGAGTTATATATACACTGAACAAAAAATAAACGCAACATGCAACAATTTCAAAGATTTTACTGTGTTACAGTTCATATGAGGAAATCAGTCAATTAAAATGTATTCATTAGGTTCTAATCTATGGATTTCACGCGACTGTTGGTCACAGATACCTTTAAAAGAAATGGGCCTCACAATGGGCCTCAGAATCACGTCACGGTATTTCTGTGCATTCAAATTGCCATTGTGTTTGTTGTCCGTAGCTTATGTCTGCCCATACACTACCATAACCCCACTGCCACCATGGGGCACTCTGTTCACAACGTTGACATCAGCAAACCGCTCGGCCCACACAACGCCATACACATGGTCAAATTCTCTAAAATGAAATTGGTGGCAGCTTATGGTAGAGAAATGCATTTTAAATTCTCTGGCAACAGCTCTGGTGGACATTCACACAGTCAGCATGCCAATTGCACTCTCCCTCAAAACTTGAGACATTTGTGGCATTGTTGTGTGACAAAACTGCACATTTTAGAGTGGCCTTTTAATGTCCCAGGCACAAAGTGCACCTGTGTAATGAGCATGCTGTTTAAATCAGCTTCTTGATATGCCACACCATTCAGGTTGATGGATTATCTTAATACATTTGTGCACAACATTTTACAGAAATAAGCTTTTTGTGCATATGGAACATTTCTGGGATCTTTTTTTTCAGCTCATGAAACATGGAACCAACACTTTACATGTTGCATTTATATTTTTGTTCAGTGTATTTCCATTGACGTAGGGATGCTGAATGTAAAAAATGGCTCAACTTACCCCACTACTGTTCATCCTCTTTAGCAGCACCATAAAGCAGTTCCTATTATTTTGTAGGTATGGCTTTGAAGGTGTCATCCTCTCCATCTATGGCCTGGACCGGGAGGACCTCCACTGCGACAAGGGTGAAACATGCCACTTCCAGAAGTCGGAGGCCATCTTGAAAGAGCTTGACGTGGAAGACGCCAAACTGTACCTTGACTTCATAGTGCTCGGCATGTTCTTTGTGACCCTCCGCCTCCTCGCATACTTTGTGCTGCGCTATAAGATCAGTGCAGAGAGGTAGACTGGAGAGTGGGGGGTAGGAGGAAGAAGGCCCAGATCGCCTGCATGCTGGAATACCGCTTCTGGAGACCTCCAGGCTGTGGCCAGAAACACACCATGCACACCAAACTCTTGGCCAAAGACTACAGAATATAGACACCAGTTGTGTGGGAGTGTGCATGCTGTATGAATCTACTTTGCTTAGACAAAGATGGCAGAGAGGAGCTCAGTGCCTCAGGCCGTGGATGATTCCCAATATTACAAGACCATTCTTGTTTAAAAACCAAAACCATTGGCTTTTTGAAGGCAAGGCTCCTGGCACAGTAGGAATCTAGATGTAATCTCCTTGTGCAGTATTTCTTTGTCCAAGAGAACCAACTAAGTAATGTAGGAATTTGTTGTTGATAGGCTCTTGTCTAGTCTATAGTTTCCAGACTGGTTTGTATGACCACTGTGTGAAACCAATTAAATGAAATAGCTTGGTGGAAGGACAATGAGAAGACAAGGCCACACTTAAACAGGAGCTGGTTTCCTCCAAAGTGTGTTTATTATATAGGACTGCCAGCCAGTCAAATGGGGCTCTAATCCAGGACCCTCAGTAAATAAAGGGAAATGTACAATATTGCTTGTTGCTAATATGGGATAAAGCAATCACATACATTCTGAGCATGTGAGAGACTGTACAGTACCGGTATATAGTTTATCTGGGGGTGAGTATCCTGGCAGCAAACTTGGCATGTAGCGCTCGACAACTCAGCCTCTCAGGCGCAAGTGAGTAACATTTGTGCTTGAACAAACTAATGAATCAAATGAAGCATGTTCTATGAGTTGCGTGTGCGTCCTTCTGGGTTTTTGAGAGAAATAAAGTACCACGTTAGCACCCCTGGTCAGAGGTCTGTGGTTGTGATTGTAGGGCTTGAGTAGTTGCAGGAAGATATGGGGGATTTTAATTCGGATGTGACTGTGGCAGGCTTAACATTACAGGCCAGAATCCTAACCTGAGATCTGAGCATGTAACGTGAACGCCAAGTTAAGCATTACATTATCTCAATCATTACCAACACAGCTTTGAATGGCATGGAGGATAGTCACACAGTCAGTCACGTAAAAGAAAATTGAGAGTGAAGAGAATTTCACTAGTTAATCCTCTGTCACAAAATAAAATCATAACGAGACATTTTCACTGCAGGAATTATGGGTACAGTAGCTAGCCGTGGCACGAAAGGGCTGGATTTTGACACCTGACTGGCCAATCAGAACATGCTCCACGGCTAAATATGTGGTTGCTTTACAGTCATTTATGTTTTGCGTTGTCATCAACGCCAATTTGAATGTTAGTCCGCTATAGCCTAGTTTGTTAAATAGCCTACAGAAACAAAATAACTAAATATTGGCCTACCCATCTTTGCTAAATATATTGAACATGTTGGCAGTCCACATTGCTCTATGTAATTACATTGCGTCAATATGGAAATATATGATTAAACATAGCATTCACACTGATATAGGGGCTAGGCCTACTGTAAATGTCATTATGGCTGAGCCATGGACATGCCAAACGTTGTCAATAAGCAAGATATAATTCACTATTGATGAGGCCTAAAAAGAGTGAATCATTCTAATCAAATTCTAATCAAAAGAACAAGTTGTTTTAAGTAGGCTATGTCTAAATACAGCTAGGCACCATAATTACTCCCTGTGGGCATATAATATTACAGCATAGAAGCTAGACAAAGATCCAACATAAAGAGAATGTCCACTCACTGTTCTACTGCTCCCAAATATGTTTTATAAACATAACGGAACCATCTTACAGATTGCATTCACAAGTCTCCAGAAATAGCAGAAGGCTCCTAAATTACATTGCATGTGAGATGAACGTGCTCATCGTAAAGCCATGCTGGTGAAACATTTTAAAACGTTTGCTTGTTTTGACGTTTCATTTAATTAAAAAAACAATCCGTTTTCCCCCCCAACAACTATAGTTCTAAATAGCTTGGGGTCAGAAGCATGATAACATTAAAAAACGGACAGGAACCAGCCTTCGTTACAGCGACAGTATATAGGCCTAGGTTAAAGGAACATTTTTCACATTCATCATCTCTAGCACCACCACAACATCAACGTATGTGAAAATGGCTTGTTTCTATGTTTTGTAGTAAACAAGTGTTTCCAATGACATCATCAACCAATTAGTAGGCAATGTTTACTCACAATTGGTCGAAATCACATTATGCACACCGTTGATGTCATCTTCCTGTATCATTTTTTTACAACAAAACATAGAAACTCACCATTTCCACATGTTGATGTTGGGGGTGATGATGAATATGAAGTTGGAAAAAAATGTGGTGTTTCCCTTTAAGGGTAGACTACAGGATGGCTTGGTTTGTAATCATATGAAACGGAAAACAAGACATTGTTACAGGAAAATAAGTTCTAAAGGGTCACCAGCATTATCTCATCTCTCCTTTCATGATGGGCACATGGACACAAGTAGCCTGCGTGGAGGGGTTTTTACGCACGTCCAAAACGGGAGCTGGCTAAAATAACTTAGGCCTACACAATACACACACATAGATATAAAGGGGATGTCCACTTACTGTTTTTCTGCTCCCAAACTTTCATTTTTAATTAAGCTTTGTTAAGATTTATTTCAAAGCGGTCTCACTAGCCAAACCCTTTATTGTTAGGACCTGTCCCCATGCTTTAGTTTTGTTTATTTGGCCACTGTCTCCAAATGCTAACTTTTTAGCATTCATAATTACAATATGTCGTTAGGGTGAACTATCCCTTTAAGGTTGCATAACATGACAGCAGAACTGCACAAAACAAATTAAACTGCTTAATCTCTTTAGGGGTTTACTTATATGGCCTGAAAAATATACTTTTATATATTTTTTATTAGATATCAGACTATTTCATACTGCCTTTGACAACCTAAGATTATATTCTCATCATCTGTAAGGTTCTACAGACAACAGGGTTGGGGTCAATTTATTATTGAATTGGAATTTGAGTTAACTTCCCGAATTGACCGACTTTAATTCGAATTGACCGACTTCAATTCGAATTCTCAACCCTGACAGACAAACACTCCGCTGGACATAGTCAGAGTTACAACACACCATCCATATGCATTAAAGCATATGGAACCAGCTGCACATTGGTACTAATGATGTTGATTCAATTGCACTTCAATATTGATTATCAAGCCATTATTCAATTCCATAATTACTTCAAATCAAGAATCATGTACATTTTCTGAAAAGTGTTGGCCTAGAAAGTATGATGAATTTAAAAAACAACAACTTTAAAACAATTTTACACACTTTACATAATGTGATACTGCAAATATCAATGCAAAACCTTTGTAAAACATGATAATATGCTCTTGTAGATTGGTATGTTTTTGTCATTACTTTATTTTGTGTTGCAATTTTTCACACACAGAGGTTGAAACTCTAATAAAACACTGCAGAGGAAATGTTGCATGTTACATTATTTCAAGCTATGTTTAATTGGCAGTGTTATGAACATGTTTTCAGTACATAGGATAGTATTATTAAATATGTTAATTCTGCTTGCTGGGGATGAGGAGGCTTTAAAAGTGTGTCATGTTTAGACAAACCTCACTCTCAAGTTCTGAACTCATTGGAACAGCTTTTTTATCAAGAATGTGGGGCATTACCAAAAAAATTTTTTGTACATTGGTTTGTTTTTCCGATTGTTTAACTTTTCCTCCTTTGAATCCTCTTTATATCTACACAATACACTGATTATACAAAACATTAAGAACACCTACCTAATATTGAGTTGCACCTCCTCCCTTTCTTCCTCAGAACAGCCTCGATTTGTCGGGCCGTGGACTCTCCAAGGTGTCGAAAGCGTTCCACAGGGATGCTGACCCATGTTGACTCTAATGCTTACCACAGTTGTCAAGTTGTCTGGATGTCCTTTGGGTGGTGGAGCATTCTTGACACACTCAGGAAATTGTTCAGCGTTAAAAACAGTAGCGTTGCAGTTCTTGACACAAACCATACCCAGTTCAAAGGCGCTTAAGTATTTTGTCTTGCCCATTCACCCTCTGAATGGCACATATACACAATCCAAGTCTCAAATGTATCAAAGCTTAAAAATCCTTCTTTAACCTGTCTCCTCCCCTATCATCTACATTGATTGAAGTGGATTGAACAAGTGACATCAATAAGGGATCATAGCTTTCACCTTGTCAGTCTATGTCATGGAAAGAGCAGGTGTCCTTAATGTTTTGTATACTCAGTGTAGATTACCTCATGGTAAACTGCAGACCCTTTTATCTACCAAAATAATCTACACCCCGCTCCATAATGTTTTGTCGGCCGATTCTTGCATCAAACTAAAGCTGTATTTGAATGTTTTATTTTCAAGTGTTGAGATACAGAAAATATGAGCTATAAACTGAGTAACGTGAAAACTGTTACGTACTGACATTGTAGATGAATGAAATTAATAAAGTTGCAATATTTTTCACATGGCCTGTCTTGATTAGTCTATTTTTATCCCCACATAATTTTATTGGGTACTAGGGGTGGGTTATAGGTTTCACACACTCAAACACAAACATGACAGATTAACATGCCAGACAAAAAACATCCAGGACAAACTCAACCTGATGGGCACACATTTCTCTGTTGATGACATCTAAACAATGATAAAGTAACCATCCTCATGGTTTTATTATTTTGAAGTTCATTGAATGCCAACCATTTCAATTCATGGCATTTTTTCCCCTAGCACCCTTTAAGCATGCTTGCACTTATTTTTCTCTCAGAACTTCAAATTCTCATTGATGTGAGCAGGCGGTTTCTCCAACAGGAAGATGATGTCTACCTACCTCGCTCATTAGTAGTATTTCAAAGTGTAAACAATCCAAAGACAGTATTTTTACATTGCTGTAAAACAATATCTCAGTTTGTTATGCCCCATGGGATCCTTGTTATTCATCAGTAAATATAATCCAACCACTGTCTGAACAGGGCACTTCCTTATTTGGCTTAATTTGGATAGGCTAAGAGAACTATAACAGAAAAGTACATTTCAAACATATGATTGCTTGTAGATTGAGTACATTTTGTTTGGGATCTTTTGAAAGGTGGTTGTATGGTTTCAAAGTAGCCCTGTATAGATAACAGTACACATGATAAAGTCTATATGGCAGGGAATAGAAAGCAAAGGTTGTTGATGTGTATGGCTGCATTTCAGATACATTTTTAACATTTTAATGTTGCAGTAGTAGGACTTACAGTAGAAGGAAATGTTTTCTGTCTGGTGCTTTAGAGTTTGAGCAAGAGAGAGAGAGAAAGAGAAGGAGAACTCTGGGTTTTCAGTGAATTTATGTAAATCACGAGGCTCATTTGAATTTCCTGCAGCACAGGAATATTCTTTCGGCGACAACAGAGTGATCAAATTAGGATAGGATCTGTACTTGGTCCCACTTTGTACAATCATCAAACTCAAGGATCGCTCAGTGATGTGTAGGACATCCATGCATGTACCACAACATATCACCAGATGGCAGAATTATCAAACTAATCAGTTTGCCCACAATACGGACCCCAAACTGGCCACCATTTTTCTATGTAGTTTGGCTTCGTGGAGTTTGCAATTTAAACCAAAGCATTAAGCATCAGCTCAGCAACGCAGATGCTCGCGAGCAGTGTAGTTAAAATGACTTATTAACATATACTGGTTAAATAATTTTGCAATGCTATCACAACCAACCGGTTTGGGGTCCGTGTAGGATATCATGTGAACCAAAAGGCATGTAAACTATGATTTCTGTATGCTCTTATAGTTGCTCTTCCAGGTGAAGTACAGTTGGACTATGTGTGCCCATGCTCCCTTATCAGAGCTCCTTAGCCTGTTGTATTAATTCCTCGTTATTTTTGTCAATGTAGAAACTGTCAACCATACATGCAGAATTTTATTACATGGAACCCTTCTAGTCAGAATATGAAGTGTAGTGTACATTTCATTTCAAGTTACTATATCCAAGAGTGAGATTAAAATCTCTCTTGGGGTCCAAGATATATGGAGTACAAAACCTGCAGTAATTAGAAATAAAAACATAAATAAATGTGCACATAAATAGATAAATACATGAATAAATAAATGCACATGTAAATATGTACATAAAAAAATGCACACAAATAACTGTATTTCATTTTATAATTATTTTTTCTTCATTTATTTATTTCTGTATTCTTCCTCCAATATGATAACGAGGGGGTGTCAAGCAAACGTATGTAGGTGGTATCTAACACAAAAGTGGTTGTTCAATGCAGCAGTGCGTTGCTCGATTGCATGTGCCGATGGTGCGTTCAGTGCGACATAAGTGTTCAAGTGTTTCACATTAGCACCTCCCAAACAATGACGTATCAATATCATATATGTCACTTTTTTATTCAACATTGGAAATTGGAGATAAAATAGATTACATGCTGCTGTGCGGCAAACGCACCACAAAAACACAAAAATATAAAATAGAACATTACAATAAGGCACCGGACTACAGCTGTATAGTTTTGAACCTTAAAGAAGAAGGAGTCGACCGGGATTGGTGAGTAGAATGTCAAGTTTGCCAGAAAAGCATGGTAAGCTAACGTTACTGAGTGAGTGTCACACTAGCTAGCATGGCTACATCTGATGAAGTTGAGTTGGCCAGCTAGCTGGCTGCATTTTACAGACAGATTCTGTTTTACAGGATCGTGATGTGTGTCAGAAGCAATGCATGTTAACTAGCTAAGTCAGTTAGAGCACATTAGCTAGCTAATAATTTTGTTGTCATGATGGAATAAATCACATATGTAAAGCTAGCCAAATATGGATTAGCCAAATAGTGGAATGTGCTGTTCGCTTTAGCAGTTGTTAGTGAGATGAGACGTGGTGCAATAATATAAATAATAGCTTAGCTATAAATTCACATTTATGCCATGCAATTTATTGTAGCCGGTATCACAAAATGGCATGCAAACTTTTAATCAACTCTTTTTGTCATTCACAGACATGAATGTGAAGTAGGCAAACTGATACAAGAATCCTAAATACAGGTACTATTTTATTTTGTTATAAATACAGGCACCTTTTAATTGTGTTAACCTCTGCAGGTTTGTCATCTGATTTCTTGGAGCCTGGTGGAGATAGATGCAACCATACTACAAGGCTAGACATTTCTCTGCATCCAGGTTGAGGCCTGCTTCCGACAGGAACATGGAGCGCTCTGTGTCAGTAAGTCATGATATTATTGTTTTCCTTTACATTGCATGATACTATATGAAGAGCTAATACTCCACTCATAACCCCTATGCACCACCTGTCTACTCCTTAGTAACTCTCTGTCAGAGAGACTGTGATTAGAGGGTTTAGGCAGGAGGCTCTGGGCCAGTGGCAGGTCAGGGGTGAGGGCTCTCTCTCTTTCTAGCACACTCGCTACCTCTATTCGTCTCTCTCCAGGTGCTACAGACACCGAATGGTCCAAGGACCTCCAGAGCATTCTGACCAACTACCTGCGATCTCTCTAGAGAGCAGAGAAGTAAGGTACACCCATAATAGTATACTTGATGCACTATATCAGTGGTTCCCAAACTTTTTATAGTCCCGTACTCCTTCAAACATTCAACCTCCAGCTGCATACCCCCTCCAGCACCAGGGTCAGTATACACTCAAATGTTGTTTTTTGTTGGCATCATTGTAAGCCTGCCACACACACACTGTACGATACACTTATTAAACATAAGAATGAGTGTGAATTTGTGTCACAACGCGCCTCGTGGGAAGTGACAAAGTGCTCTTATAGGACCAGGGCACAAATAATAATATAATAATAATCAATCATTTTGCTCTTTATTTAGCCATCTTACATATAAAACCTTATTTGTTCATCAAAAATTGTGAATAACTCACCACGGGTTAATGAGAAGGGTGTGCTTGAATGGCTGCACATAACTCTGCAATGTTGGGTTGTATTGGAGAGAGTCTCAGTCTTAAATCATTTTCTACACACGTGTACCTGTATTTAGTTTTCATGCTAGTGAGGGCCGAGAATCCACTCTCACATTGGTACGTGGTTGCAAAGGGCATCAGTGTCATAACAACGCGATTTGCCAAAGCAAGAAACTCAGCGCAGCCCTATCCAGAAATCTGGCAGTGGCTTCTGATTAAATTCAATTTTCACAGAACCGCTTGTTGCAATTTCGATGAGGCTCTCTTGTTCAGATATCGGTAAGTGGACTGGAGGCAGGGCATGAAAGGGATAACGGATCCAGTTGTTTGTGTCATCCGTTTCGGGAAAGTACCTGCGTAATTGCGCACCCAGCTCACTCAGGTGCTTCGCTATATCACATTTGACATTGTCCGTAAGCTTGAGTTCATTTGTACACAAAAAATCATACATTTGATGGAAAGACCTATGTGTTGTCCTTGTTAAAGCAGACAGAAAAGAGCTCCAACTTCTTAATCATAGCCTCAATTTTGTCCCGCACATTGAATATAGTTGCGGAGAGTCCCTGTAATCCTGGATTCAGATCATTCAGGCGAGAAAAAGCATCCCCCAGATAGACCAGTCGTGTGAGAAACTCGTCATCATGCAAGCGGTCAGACAAGTGAAAATTATGGTCAGTAAAGAAAACTTTAAGCTTGTCTCTCAATTCAAAAAAACACGTTTATACTTTGCCCCTTGATAACCAGTGCACTTCTGTATGGTCGCTGCCCATATCATTGCACAATGCAGAAAATACACGAGAGTTCATGGGCCTTGCTTTAACAAAGTTAACCATTTCCACTGTAGTGTCCAAAACGTCTTTCAAGCTGTCAGGCATTCCTTTGAAAGCAAGAGCCTCTCGGTGGATGCCCACACGTTACCACTCCACTATGTCTCCCTGTCATGGCTTTTGCACCATCAGTACAGATACCAACACATCTGGACGACCAAAGTCCATTTGATGTCACAAGCTGTCCAGTACTTTAAAAATATCCTCTCATGTTGTCCTGGTTTCCAGTGGTTTGCAGAAGAGGATGTCTTCCTTAATAATTAACCCACCATAAACGTAATGGACATATACCAGGTGCTGTGCCAGGCCCGCCACGTCTGTTGACTCATCCAGCTGTAACGCATAGAATTCACTGGCTTGTATGCGAAGCAGTAATTGTTTCAAAACATCTGCCATGTCACTGATGCGTCGTGAAACAGTGTTGTTGGATGGCATTGTCTGTATAGTTTTTTTTGGGCCTTTTCCCCCAGCATTGTCTCAGCCATATCCGCGGCAGCAGGAAGAATTAAGTCCTCCGCAATAGTATGGGGCTTGCCTGTCCTAGGCACTCTTTAGGTCCCCATATAAGATGCTTCTACACCCCTCTTATTAATTTTAAGCAATTGTTACACAGGCACTTAACTGAACAATGTAGATCTTTACATTTAAGGTAAGGTTTTGCCCTTATATGATCTAAATTGATATTGTTTTATGATGATACATCTATCTTTTCATATTTGTGCAAATCTTTCTAAAAGAGAAAATGGACACCATTCAATCTCTGTCACACCCTGATCTGTTTCACCTGTCTTTGTGATTGTCTCCATCCCCCTCCAGATGTTGCCCATCTTCCCCATTATCCCCTGTGTATTTATACCTATGTTCTCTGTTTTTGTCTTGTTTGTCAAGTCGACCAGCGTTTTTGTTCTCAGCTCCTGCTTTTCCCAGTCTCTCTTTTCCTCGCCCTCCTAGTTTTGACCCTTGCCTGTCCTGACTCTGAGCCCGCCTGTCTGCTCACTCTGCCTGCCCCTGACCCTGCCTGCCGTCCAGTACCGTGGCCCCACCTGTGGTTTACTGACCCTTGCCTGCCTTGACCTGTCTATTGCCTGCCCCTGTTGGAATATTAAACCATTGTCTATTCGACGTGTCTGCATCTGGGTCTTACCTTGATTTCTGATAGATTTCAATCAACAAAGAGGTAAGACTATGTATGCTATAAGAATATGTTAAAGGCTACTTGTATTGGGTGCAGATGACTGAACTGCTCACTTTTGTGTCTGCAGGTATACTGACGAGGAGGCATACAAAGGTATGCTATGCAGATCACATGTACCATCCTCCTCCCGTACCTCTTCAAAGATAATCCCATAGGCCTCTACATTATGAACAAGGCATGTGTATGAAAACCATTATCAAAACAGTTTTTTTCCATTCACGTTTACCATAAAAACAAAGTTATGAATACTGTTGTGTGCATGTTTTTTGTTAAATATCTGTATAATTAAAATATTTTGGTTTCACAGACTTCACCCTCCCTACACCGCTGAATATAAAAGGAAGCCTTTTTGATCACCGTGCACTGCAAAATCATTCTGGCTACGGATACGGAGTACATCAACACATTAGCATCAACATGCCAGAGGATATACCCATTGGACTTGGAGCTCTAGATTTAAAAAAAAATTTTTTGCCACTGAAATCATAATAAACACTGACAACTAAAATAATGTGTTATTGTTATTATAAATAATAGGTAGTTAAAATGTTTACCCCAAAAGGTTATTCAAACGGTTCCTAAGAATTTATAGGGGTTCTGTTTCAATTTGAAGAACCCCTAAAGGCTACTCCAGGAACCTTTTCTTTTTAGAGTGCAGTATGCTGCAAATACTGCATCTTTAAAAACTGCAGTTACTGCACTTTTACTACAGTTTCAAAACTGTATATTTTTTGTAATGATTGAAGTGCAAAGACACACTCAAGAAACACCCACATCAAACCACACCCCCAAGACAACTCTCATTTGCCAGTCATGGCCACTAGCATTTCTTAATGAGCATTGATGGAAAAACGATGTCCAATCATGAAGCACAGTCACCCTTTAAGGCTAGGGCTGAAATCAAGGTTTTATTGTTAACCTACAAAGCATTGCATGAACTTGCTTCTACTTATCACTCTGATTTGGTCCTGCCGTACTTACCTACACGTACGCTACGGTCACAAGATGCGGGCCTCCTTGTTGTTCCTAGAATTTCTAAGCAAACAGCTGGAGGCAGGGCTTTCTCCTATAGAGCTGATTTTTCTGGAAAGGTCTACCGATCCATGTGAGAGATGCAGACTCGGTCTCATCCTATACATTTTGCCATTATTTACAGTTGAAGTCGGAGGTTTACTTACACTTAGGTTGGAGTCATTAAAACTCGTTTTTCAACCACTCCACAAACTTCTTGTTAACAAACTATAGTTTTGGCAAGTCGGTTAGGACATCTACTTTGTGCATGACACAAGCTATTTTTCCAACAATTGTTTACAGACAGATTATTTCACTTATAATTCACTGTATCACAATTCCAGTGGGTCAGAAGTTTACATACACTATGTTGACTGTGCCTTTAAACAGCTTGGAAAATTCCAGAAAATGATGTCATGGCTTTAGAAGCTTCTGATAGGCTAATTGACATTATTTGAGTCAATTGGAGGTGTACCTGTGGATGTATTTCAAGGCCTACCTTCAAGCTCAATGTCTCTTTGCTTGACATCATGGGAAAAACAAAAGAAATCAGCCAAGACCTCAGAAAAAAAATTGTAGACCTCCACAAGTCTGGTTCATCCTTGGGAGCAATTTCCAAACGCCTGAAGGTACCACGTTCATCTGTACAAACGAAAGTACACAAGTATAAACACCATGGGACCACGCAGCCATCATACCGCTCAGGAAGGAGACGCGTTCTGTCTCCTAGAGATGAACGTGCTTTGGTGCGAAAGGAGGAAAAAGGGGGAGGCTTGCAAGCCGAAGAACACCATCCCAACCGTGAAGCACGGGGGGGGCAGCATCATGTTGTGGGTGTGCTTCGCTGCAGGAGGGACTGGTGCACTTCACAAAATAGATGGCATGATGAGGCAGGAAAATTATATGTATATATTGAAGCAACATCTCAAGACATCAGTCAGGAAGTTAAAGCTTGGTCGTAAATGGGTCTTCCAAATGGACATGACACCAAGCATACTTCCAAAGTTGTGGCAAAATGGCTTAAGGACCACAAAGTCTAGGATTTGGAGTGGCCACAAAGCCCAGACCTCAATCCTATAGAAAATTTGTGGGCAGAACAGAAAAAGCATGTGCGTGCAAGGAGGCCAACTAACTTGACTCAGTTGCACCAGCTCTGTCAGGAGGAATGGGCCAAAATTCACCCAACCTATTGTGGGAATCTTTTGGATGACTACCCAAACCGTTTGACCCAAGTAAAACAATTTAAAGGCAATGCTACCAAAATCTAATTGAGTGTATGTACAGTGGGTGTCACGATCGTCGTTACGTGAAAGAGAGGAGGACCAAGGCGCAGCGTGAAATGAACATATATTTAATCGACGAAGAACACTTACAAACTAAACAAAACAACAAACGTGAAGCTATAATAATGACAAGTGCAGACACAGGCAACTTACACATAGACATAGACAATCACCCACAAACTACCTAATGACTATGGTTGCCTAAATATGGCTCCCAAATCAGAGACAACGATAGACAGCTGTCTCTAATTGAGAACCAATCTAGGCAACCATAGACATACATACACCTAGACTAAACATTGCCCCATAAACATACAAAACCTCCTAGACAATACAAAACACATACCTCCCCCATGTCACACCCTGACCTAACTAAAATAATAAAGAAAACAAAGATAACTAAGGCCAGGGTGTGACAGTGGGCTCCAAAATTACTGGCACCCCTGACTGGCAATGCACAAACAATACTTAAAAATATATAAACAATATAATTATAGAGAAACTCAAAATACCAACATGTGAGAAATACTGTACTTTATTCATGTTTCAATGGAACCAACCAAAATCATTCAATTATTTAATACAAAATAAATTTAACCAAAATCAAGGTTTCATAATTATTGGCATTCCTCATTTAGTACTTAGTGCAACCACCTCTGGCATGGCTAACAGCATGGAGTCTATTCCTGTAATGTTTGACAAGGTTAAGAAACACATTTGGAGGGATTTTGGACCATTCCTCTATGCAGATCCTTTCAAGATCCTTCACATTCTTTGGTTTGCGCTTATCAACTGCCCTCTTCCACTCAGCCCACAGGTTTTCGATTGGATTGAGGTCCGGCGACTGAGATGGCCATGGCAGAACATTGATTTTGTTGTCACAGAACAATTTCTGTGTGGATCTTGAGGTATGTTTTGGGGCATTGTCTTGTTGGAAAGTCCACCTACGGCCAAGTCCCAGCCTTCTGGCAGAGGCAACCAGATTGTCAGCCAAAATTGCCTGATACTTGGTAGAATTCATTATGCCATCAATCTTAACCAGTGCCCCTGGACCTCTGGAATTAAAACAGCCCCAAAACATCACTGACCCCCCTCCATATTTCACCGTGGGTATGAGGTGCCTCTCCTTGTATGCATCTCAGTTTCGATGCCAAACATGCCGATGCTGTATCTGACCAAAACGTTCAATTTTGGTCTCATCTGACCAGAGCACCTTCTTCCAGTCATAATTTAAATGACGTTTGGCAAACTCCAAGCGCCTGCGTCTGTGTCTTGGGGTCAGAAAGGGCTTTCTTCTGGCAACCCTTCCAAAGAGCCTGTGGATGTGGAGGTGGCGTCTGATGGTGCTTTTTGAAACCTGGTGACCCCAAGACGCCACCAAGGCCTGCAATTCTTTCACAGTGATTCTTGGGGATTTTGTTGCTTCTCTCACCATCCTCCTCCCTATCCTGGGGGGCATAATTAATTTGCGTCCCCTACCCGTGAGGTTTTCAACTGTTCCATATCTTTTGAATTTTCTAATAATTGCCCTGACAGTGCTCAGTGGTATATTCAATCGTTTGTGGATCTTCTTGTAGCCATTACCAGATTTATGAAGGTCTATGACCATCTGTCTCTTTTGAACTGCTAGTTCTTTTGTTTTCTTCATGGTGTTGGATGACAAAGGGATATTGCATGTGTGTTACCTCATTTTTATACCCTAGTGAAACAGGAAGTGATGTAATGGCTCAATATAGTTCCTTAAGACTTAGATAAATGTAAATAAGTGGAATTTAATTTGTGGTTTAATTTTGGTAGATGTTATTTACAATAATCTTCAAGGGTGCATTCATTGTGAAACCTTGATTTGGAGGACATTGATTTTTAATTAAATCAATAAATTATTTTGGTTGGTTCCATTGAAACATTAATAAAGTACAGTATTTCTCACATGTTGGTATTTTGAGTTTATCTCTATAATTATATTGTTTATATTTGTTTAAGCATTGTTTGTGCATTGCCAGTCAGAGGTGCCAGTAATTTTGGAGCCCACTGTAAACTTCTGACCCACTGGGAATGTGATGAAATAAATAAATCATTCTCTCTACTATTATTCTGACATTTCACAGTCTTAAAATAAAGTGGTGATCCTAACTGACCTAAGACAGGGAATTGTTACTAGGATTAAATGTCAGGAATTGTGAAAAACTGAGTTTAAATGTATTTGGCTAAGGTGTATGTAAACTTTTGACTTCAACTGTATGACAGACTGACCAGGTGAATCCAGGTGAAAGCTATGATTCCTTATTGATGTCACCTGTTAAATCTGCATCAATCAGTGTAGATGAAGAGGAGGTTAAGAAGGATGTTTAAGCCTTGAGACAATTGAGAAATGGTTTGTGTATATGTGCTATTCGGAGGTTGAATGGGCAAGACAAAATATTGAAGTTCCTTCTGTAAAACAACATTGGAGGCAGCTTATGGAGAGAAATTATCATTAAATTGTCTGGCAACAGCTCTAGTTGACATTCCTGCAGTCAGCATGCCAATTTGCCGCTCCCTCAAAACATCTGTGGTATTTTATTGCCCCCAGCACAAGGTGCACCTGTGTAATGATCAAGCTGTTTAATCAGCTTCTTGATATAGCACATCTGTCAGGTGGATGGATTATCTTGGCAAATGAGAAATGCTCACTAACAAGGATGTCAACAAATTTGTGTACAACATTTTTGAGAAATAAGCTATTTGCACATTTTTTTTAACCTTTATTTAACTAGGCAAGACAGTTAAGAACAAATTCTTATTTTCAATGATGGCCTAGGAACAGTGGGTTAACTGCCTTATTCAGGGGCAGAACAACAGATTTTTACATTGTCAGCTCGGGGATTCGATCTTGCAACCTTTCAGTTACAAGTCCAACGCTCTAACCACTAGGCTACCTGCTGCCCCATATACATGTGGAACACTTCTGGGATTTTTTGTTTCAGCTCATGAAACATTAAATGTTGCGTTTTATATTTTTGTTCAGTGTACTTGAAATGCCCATTTATCAGTAGGAAAGTAATGCTCATGAGCTCCTAGTATCTGTAATAGGGTGGCAGGTAGCCTAGCGGGTAGCCTGTTGGGCCAGTAAGTAGCAATTTAAGTTCAACAAAGGCTTTCTGTAAAGCAAAAAAAGTGCCTGGTCAACGGAAGTGGCAACAAAATACACAAGTATCGTCCACATACAATTGGCTGTTAGAATTTCTTATAGACAAACCAATATTGTTTATATTGATAGTAAAAAGTACAGGGCCCAAAATTTACTCTTGGGGGACACCTTTAGTAATATCAAGGAAACCTGACTTAACGCCATCAGAAGAAACACATCGTTTCTTGTCTTTCTAGTAGTTTTCATACCAAATGCAGGCTGCCTGACCCTGGCCAATTTCAGACAGTATACACATGAATAATGAACGCTCAAAGGTGTCAAAAGCCTTCGACAGGTCTATAATGCTGCCTTTCTTTCAATGCAATTTACAATGTCATTTAACACCAAAGAAGCAGCAGATTTGGTGCTTTGACCTGGCCTGAAACCAGACTGATAGACACTTTGAAGCTGACAAGATCTAAGCTGAGTGTTGTTTAAAGAGTCAAAGATGTTCGCAAGGCAGTTTAGAGAACGGGCGATAATTATTCATATCAGAGGGGTCACCACATTTGTGGAGAGGGAGCACATGGTCAGGCTTCCACATCCTAGGGGTAGCACCCGAGATAAATAAATGTCTGGTTAAAAATGTGTCAATAATTCCACAATTACAGGAAAAGAAAGATGCAGCAAGAAAGGATCACGCAAGTCAACCCCAGTGGATTTTTCCCCCCATCAATGACAGATTCACTAACTCACTTCTTGCAAATAAAAGGCCTGCAGAGATAAAATGTTGATTAATCTGTTTGAATCCTTAATCCCCCCCCCCCCCAAAAATACAATTATAACCTAACTCAAACGGAAGGAATTTGCATTTTGGTGCAGTCCAGGCAGTGCTGAGGGGGATAGTTTGGCCTGCTCTTTGTTCGGGTTCTTGTTGGATGTGGAGGGGGGTAAAAGACACCACTGGACAAGTCCTTGTGGGAGCTGTTTGTCAGAAATAGGTCAATAAGTGAGGAGTTTGCTGGATTTTTTTTTTAACGTTAACCCATGTGGGTTTTGAAATCAGTTGAGTCAGGTTAAAGTCAAGACAAATATTCTTGAAATGGTCTGAGGCCGGGGTAAACCAATCTAAGTGAAGAAATCCACCAAGACGACTAATTCAGTTGACAGAAAAGGTTTTAAATACTCAGAAACAGTGTGGATCTTTTTCAGCAGTTCACGGAGAGCCTCCACAGTGTCTTCCTTAATCTTTGCACCCACACTCTCCTTAACCCTCTCAATTTCCCTCTACATCTCTCCTCCAGCCCTTTTGCTCCAATGAATATGTGAAGGTTGAGGTGTGGGTGCTGATTTGAGAAATCCCAGGTTAGGTACTGGGAAGCAAAAAAAGTAACATTATCCTATGAACAATACCAAAGATCTATTCTGTTCGGTCCAGTTTAGTTTAGTCTGGACCAATGGTTATAATAAATGGTTCTTCAGTTCAGAACATGTTTATTTTTGTCCACTTGTCATTAGCTTGTGATATCATGACATGGACCTTGTCCCCTGTTGTTCTATAAGAAGTCCTCCTCACAAGTGCAGTAAATTCCTGTATCGGTGTTGGTACAGAGAAAGAATGTTGTTTCCATGTATTTACGTGTTCTGTTCTCTACTCCCCAGGGCTCTTGACCTCAGCGAAGCTCTAAGGCCACTTAAGTGAGGCTGCAGACATGTTGTCTCCTGTATAACAGGGTCTATCCTCCTACTGATGTGAACTCTGGTTAGCTTCAATTAATAAGGAGATAGCATGGAGCATATCTAGTGCTGCCTTCACAGCTCTACACTCCTGCCTCGTCCTCTGGAGATGCAGGAGACCTTTAAACGACCAACGGCTCTCTTGGACGAGGAAGAGGCAGATACTATCTTTAATCTTACCTGACTGATGCGTGAATGGAGACAAGCCATAGATACAGTATACATAAATAAGTGATTTTTAAGATAGCAGAAATAGTACTTTATTAGTCCAGCTCTTATGAGATGGAAATACTTCTTCTGCTCTGCGCCCACAACACGTACATAATGGGATGAAATGTATTGTATGTTATGAATATGTTTCCGTTCAACACAAACACATTCTTTCTTCTGAGGATATTCCAACATTTTGGCTACAGAAGGCACACAGTTGGAAAATAGCTTCAAAACAACGTGTAAACATAACGCGGCCATTTGAGAAATAGTCCTAATGAAACATCCATACTAGGTGTATGAAAACCCAGGTTTTTAGCCGTACGGTCTTAGATACATTACACGAAGAGGTTTGTGGGCCAAACTTTGTGTTCGTATTCCATTTCAAAACTTGATAGAGACTGATTTCCTTAATGTAACAGAACCTGTGAAAGCTTGGGATGCCTATGTGGTGTACTTTTTACAAACTATACTTAAAAGACAAGCATCCGTCTTGATGAGCTGAAATGCCTCAGAGGCTAAACCCACTGGGCACACACTGGTTGAATCAATGTTGTTTCAATATCATTTCAACTAAATGATGTTGAACTAATGTGAAATAGGTGTTGAATTGACGTCTGTGCCCTCCAGCCCACTGTAAGGCTATAACATTCTGATGATGTCACATATTGCAGTAAAATTATTTGTATCTTCTCTAATAGCAAGGTAACAGTCTCGAAGGAAGCACTTTGCTTTCCTGACTTGTACATACACTTACAGGGGTAGGCATTTCTACCCGAAAAGAGATGCAGGCTTTCATTCTATACATTTTTTGAAAACTATTGATTATGTGTAAAATTAGATGTGTTACTGCATAGCTGAAACAAAAGCTTTCACTCACACTGCCCCTCTCCAGGTAAGATTGCCCACCCCTAGTTAAGTGTGACATTTTCACAGATCTTCCTATACAATAGGGAATAGACTATTTATTATGACAAAGATGTAAATATTTATGTAAACTGTTGAGCCTATGATCCTTTTTACCCTCCTAGAAGATAAGCGCATTCCGTAAAGGGCAATAGAAGTGATAGGGTGCAATGTAATTGTTGCTCCGGCACCCCAGGCACATGTTTGTCATGTTCCAGAATTGATGTTTCATAAATCATCTGTGTTACCCACTAGCTTATAAGCTCAGTCTGTCAGCTCGCAATCTGTCGCTCCGGCCCACTGTCGCACAGCTTTTCATTAGACAGGATGGCAAAAGTATGTCAAGGAGGAACCAGCAGCGGAGCTGTCATTACTGAGACCATGAACGCACAACTGGCAGTCGTGTTGCTTTTGGAGAAATATTGCCCGTTGTCTTGTTAAATGGAGGGCATCTGTTGGCGACACCGGAGCATTGCTCACAGAAACGGAAATTAAACTAAGATGGATTTCCTTTGCCACCACAGACTTTCCTTTTCTGTCCCGTTTATTGAGTCACTGTGTAATATATATGTTAATTTATTTAATTCATCCCTTCAGGGTAATTTCTCCTCCCTGTGCATGTTTAGGTATTATAGAGCTGTGTGTATGCTTGGCAGAATTAGTTTTTTGGGAGGAGGGATTTTCGGCTACTGTAGTGCTTCTCAGTGTTACATGTAATTACAGGTAATGTGGCAGTGATGTGTAAAAAAAAAAAGACCAATTTCAGCAGCATGGCTTGGCCTGATTATGCAGTGATGTTTTACTCACTCAACAGACGCTGCTGAGTTGGATATCGCTACAAACAAAAAAGCTAGCTAACGAGCTGTAGCCTGTCTCCCTGGAGAAACCAAATTATTTTCCGGTGATATCAGCACGGAGATGACGCAGACACATCTTTTTCTATTTTTGGGGGGAAATCATGTATTTTTCTATTCCAAGGCGTCACATGGAAGTCTTTGTGTGTAAAGCAGTACCTTGGAGATTTGTTGAGTAACTTTTCAAAGGTATGTTTTGAGTCGCGTCTCAGTAGGGAATGCAAAGTGATTTATGGAGCTGTAACTCCATGCTTTAGTAATACATCATGAACTTGGAAAACATAAGAAAAACACTCCCTCAAAAGTAATGGACATCAAAATGCTTTTGGATATGTACGTAACTCAACCCCTGTAGAAAATAAATCACATCACCACCTCCCCTATCTCTTTATCTACAGTGCCATCAGTAAGGATTCATATCCCTTAACTTATTCCACATTTGGTTGTGTTACAGCCTGAATTCAAAATAGATTAAATCGATTATTTTTCTCACCCATCTACACACAATACCGCATAACGACAAAGTGAAAACATGTTTTTAGAAATGTTTGCAAATGTATTGAAAATGAAATAAAGAAATATCTAATTTACATAAGTGTTTACACACCTTTGCTATGACACTCCAAATTGAGCTCAGGTGTATCCAATTTCCTTTGATAATCCTTGAGTCCACCTGTGGCCAATTCAATTGTTTGGACATGCTTTAGAAAGAAACTTACCTGTCTATATAAAGTTCCATAGTTGACAGTGCATGTCAGAGCAGAAACTATACCATGAAGTCCAAGGAACTGTCCGTAGATCTTCGAGATATAATTGTGATGAGGCATATATCTGGGGAAGGGTATAAAACTATTTCTAGAGTGTTGAAAGTTTCCAAGAGCACAGTGGTCTCCATCATTGGGAAAAAATATGGAACTACCCAGACTCTGCCTAGAGCTGGCCATCCGACCAAACTGAGCAACCGGGCTCAGGCAAACTGAGCAACCGGGCAAGAAGGCCCTTGGTCAGGGAGGTGACCAAGAACCCAATGACCACTCTGACAGAACTACAGAGTTCCTTGGTTGAGATGGGAGAACCTGCCATAAGGACAACAGTCTCTACAGCACTTCATCAATCTGGACAATATGGGAGAGTGGCCAGACGGAAGCCATACCTGAGAAAAAGGCACAAGACAGCAAGCCTGAAGTTTGCAAAAAGGCACATGAAAGACAGATCACAAGACATGCTTTGCTTTTGGCCTGAATACAAAGCTTGTCTGAAGAAAACCAGGCACAGCCTATCACCCGTCTAATACCATCCCTACCGTGAAGCAGCTTCATGCTATGGGGATACTTTTCAGTGAAAAAAAGTGAGACTTAAGGATAGAGAGAACAATGAATGGAGCCAAATACAGGCAAATCCTTGTTGAGAACCTGCTTCAGAGTGCAAACGACCTTAGACTGGGGGCGAATATGTGCGTTCCAACAGGACAATGACCCCAAGCGTACAGCCAAAGCAACACTGGAATGGCTTCAGAAAAAGTCAAAAGCCCAGCCAATGCTCAGACTTGAATCCAATTGAAAATCTGTGGAAAGACTTGAAATTGCTGTTCACCGACATTCCAAATCTAACTTAACAGAGCTAGATAAAATCTGCAAGGAAGAATGGGAGCAAAATCCCAAATCCAGATATGCAAAGCTGATACAGACATACCCAAGATGACTCAAAGCTGTAATAGCCACCAAAGGCCCTTCTACAAAGTAGTGTCTCAGGGGTGTGAATACTTAGTTGAAGTCAGAAGTTTACATACACCTTAGCCAAATACATAAATACAATACATTAAACTTAGTTTTTCACAATTCCTGACATTTAATCCTAGTAAAAATTCTGTCTTAGGTCAGTTAGGATCACCACTATATTTTAAGCATGCAAAATGTCAGAATAATAGTAGAGAGAATTATTTTTTTCAGCTTTTATTTCTTTCACCACATTCCCAGTGGTTCAAAAGTTTACATACACTCAATTAGTATTTGGTAGCATTGGCTTTAAATTGTTTAACGTGGGTCAAACATTTCATGTAGCCTTCCACAAATGTTCTATATGATTGAGGTCTGGGCTTTGTGATGACCACTCAAATACCTTGACTTTGTTGTCCTTAAGCCATTTTGCCAAAACTTTGGAAGTATGCTTGGGGTCATGTCCATTTGGAAGACCCATTTGTGACCACGCTTTAACTTCCTGATTGATGTCTTGAGATGTTGCTTCAATATATCCATATAATCTTCCTTCCTCATGATGCCATCTATTTTGTGAAGTGCACCAGTCCCTCCTGCAGCAAAGGACCCCCACAACATTGGCTGGGCTCCCTGCCTGTGCCATTAAACCCCTACAACTCATCCAGAACGCCGCAGCCCGTCTGGTGTTCAACTTTCCCAAGTTCTCTCACGTCACCCCGCTCCTCCGCTCTCTCCACTGGCTTCCAGTTGAAGCTCGCATCCGCTACAAGACCATGGTGCTTGCCTACGGAGCTGTGAGGGGAACGGCACCTCCGTACCTTCAGGCTCTGATCAGGCCCTACACCCAAACAAGGGCACTGCGTTCATCCACCTCTGGCCTGCTCGCCTCCCTACCTCTGAGGAAGTACAGTTCCCGCTCAGCCCAGTCAAAACTGTTCGCTGCTCTGGCACCCCAATGGTGGAACAAACTCCCTCACGACGCCAGGTCAGCGGAGTCAATCACCACCTTCCGGAGACACCTGAAACCCCACCTCTTTAAGGAATACCTAGGATAGGATAAAGTAATCCTTCTAACCCCCCCCCCCCCTTAAAAGAGTTAGATGCACTATTGTAAAGTGGTTGTTCCACTGGATATCATAAGGTGAATGCACCAATTTGTAAGTCGCTCTGGATAAGAGCGTCTGCTAAATGACTTAAATGTAAATGTAAATGTAACATGATGCTGCCACCCCCGTGCTTCACGGTTGGGATGGTGTTCTTCGGCTTGCAAGCCTCCCCCTTTCTCCTCCAAACATAACGATGGTCATTATGGCCAAACAGTTATATTTTTGTTTCATCAGACCAGAGGACATTTCTCCAAAAAGTACGATCTTTGTCCCCATGTGCAAACCGTAGTCTGGCTTTTTTATGGCGGTTTTGGAGCATTGGCTTCTTCCTTGCTGAGTGGCCTTTCAGGTTATGTCGATATAGGACTCGTTTTACTGTGTATATAGATTATTTTGTACCTGTTTGCTCCAGAATCTTCACACGGTCCTTTGCTGTTGTTCTGGGATTGATTTGCACTTTTCGCACCAAAGTTAGTTCATCTCTAGGAGACAGAACGCGTCTCCTTCCTGAGCAGTATGATGTCTACGTGGTCTCATGGTGTTTATACTTGTGTACTATTGTTTGTACAGATGAATGTGGTACCTTCAGGTGTTTGGAAATTGCTCCCAAGGTTGAACTTGTGGACTTGTGGAGGTCTACAATTTATTTTCTGAGGTCTTGGTTGATTTCTTTTGATTTTCCCATGATGTCAAGCAAAGAGGCACTGCGTTTGAAATACATCCACAGGTACACCTCCAACTGACTCAAATGATGTCAGTTAGCCTATCAGAATCTTCTAAAGCCATGACATAATTTTCTGGAATTTTCTAAGCTGTTTAAAGGCACAGTCAACTTAGTGTATGTAAACTTCTGACCCACTGGAATTGTGATACAGTTAATTATAAGTGAAATAATCTGTCTGTAAACAATTGTTGGACAAATTACTTTTGTCATGCACAAAGTAGATGTCCTAACCGACTTGCTAAAATTATAGTTCGTTAACAATAAATTTGTGGAGTGGTTGAAAAAAACTAGTTTTAAATGACTCCAACCTAAGTGTATGTAAGCTTCTGACTTCAACTGTATGTATACTGAACAATTAAGTGTTGGTCTCCTGTTTCATGAGCTGAAATAAAAGATCCCCAAAATGCATACGCACCAACATTTGTTTACATCCCTGTTAGTGAGCATTTCTCCAAGATAATCCATACACCTGACAGGTGTGGCATATAAAGAAGCTGATTAAACAGCATAATCATTACACAGGTGCACCTTGTGCTGAGGGCAATAAACGGCCACTGTAAAATGTGCAATTTTGTCACATAGCACAATGCCAAATATGTCTCAAGTTTTGAGGGAGCGTGCAATTGGCATGCTGATTGCAAGTCTGTCCACCAGAGCTGTTGCAAGCGAATCGAATGTTAATTTCTCTGCCATAAGCCGCCTCCAATGTTGTTTTAGAAAATGTTATATTATGTTGTGTGTAGATGGGTGAGGTTTTCATTTATTAAATACATTTTGATATCAGGCTGTAACACAACCAAATGTAGAATAAGTCAAAGGGTATGAATACAATCTGAACACACTGTATATCCTCCCCTACCAAGACAGACGTACTGGTCCTCATTGACATACATTTATGCATGCACCACATCAGTTTTCTGTTTGTAACTCTACTCCAGAAACAGTTGAAAAAGTCATACAGTAGAAAGTAGAAATGTAATGTTTTCCCAGGTGCACCGTGACACTGTGTGTGTGTGTGTGCGTGCGTGTGTGTGTGAACATGTCTGGGCACCCAATGAGACTGTGTTGCTAAGGAGATGGCTCAAGAACTCCATTTTGAACTAAACCAAAGGCATTAGCTGGGTGGGTGTTTTTGGTAGCTTAGCAACAGTAACGGGATTGCTTTGGAAAGGCCATTTGTTCCAGGTGAGGAAACATCTGGTTTTCAACTCTTAGGGCGCTTTCACATATCTTTGTATGATCCGGATCCTAGAGCGTTTGGTACCCTGATCCAAGCTATAAAGCATGTGTGAAACGCAAACGAAACCTGGCTGAAACGAATCCTGGACCTGCGTGAGTAGAGGGTCCAAGATCCAGAACGAGGGTACCAGGTATTGTGATGCAGCAACGTGAGTCGCGTTGGAATATTTTGCACGTTGTGCGTCTCGCAGATCGCATCCCGAAACGGTTGTTTTCAGGACTTGTGGAAGCAAGACACATTTTCTGTAATTCTCACAAACGCTCAGGAAAACCCGAATTTCATATGTGAAAACGCCGTTAGAAAACAATATTTTGCTGTCCTCATGGGAGAACCCTTTGAATATTACTACATGGAACCCAAAAGAGATCTTCACAAAGTTCTCTTATGGGAGCAGCTGAAAAACCCTTTTAGGTTCTAGATAGAGCCTTTTTTTCTAAGAGTGTACTGTACCCGGCCTTGAGTGAGTTCTAGCATTGTTATGCGATGCCACCAGGGGATGTGTTCCTAAAATTGGAAGCATCTTGTTAAACAGGACATTGCCACAGGAAATACTACAGAATTATCTCCCTCTCGTGAAACCATCTACTGGCAGAGAATAAAGTAGCTCTCTGTCATTCCAGATGAACATGTTATGCGTCTGTGAAATGTACCAAACCACAGCATCCAGAAGACAAGGGGTTTGTGTCTGGACAGAAAGGTCTTGATTGAATTGCTGAACACAATTGGTAAACACAAAATATGTTCCTTTGTTTAGGTCATCAATTCAATGATGTAAGTTTGTGGGTTATCTGACAGTCTATTATGCTGATGTATGGGGTTGGAAGTGGAGAACATTATTGTACATGCCATTGCCCATTTTGGGTGGAATTTCATATTGAGGTATTGCTTTATGGAGGATAGGGCTGATCCTATACAGTATTTCATAGGCATTAGTGCTGGGTACTGAGCTGACTGCGTGGCCCTACATTTGAATCAATTCCCTGACTCATGCAAGAGAGAAAGAGAAGAACAATGTGATTGTGTGTGGGGGCATAGTTACAATTAAACTAGATCTGTTTAATGCACCTAATATTTCATTTTTTTTTTAATGTTTAAAGCACCTAATGTTGGATGCTTAATAACAGCACAGATATTGGCAGACTAGCAGTGAAAAATTGCAAACAGACAGATGTGAGAAGAGAATTCAATATTAAAAAAAGTTAATGTCCTCATTTAGCAAAATGCACAATAATACACAATATCAGACGAAGTCCCAGATTTAAAAAAACATCAACTGATAGGCAAAGGATATGTAAGGGATAAACGCCAACGTTCTGTACATTATCTTGGAAATAATGGACGACGCAGCGTCCGAGTTTGAGCCGAGTTTATTTCGAAGGTAATGTACAGAAAGGAGGCGTTTATCCCACCTATACCAAAGTTGCCAAAGAAAACAATACAAAAGCACACATTTACCGGTAGAAATACAAATTTGTCATTGATATTTCCATTTTTATAAGACCGTTTTAAAAAAGGTAATGGCGCCGGAGGAGATGGCTGCAGTTTACGGTCTCCTAACCACTTGTGTTTTTTCACATTATTTGTAACTTATTTTGTACATAATGTTTCTGCCACCATCTCTTATGACCGAAAAGAGCTTCTAGATACTGTATCAGGACAGCGATTACTCACCTCGTACTGGACAAAGATTCTTTCTTTATTAACGAGTCAGACACTAAGGATTTACTTCAGACACCCGACAAGGCCCACATCCCTGTCACTGGCAAGAGAAAGAGACAGAGATATCGGGGACGTTGGTCGGGGTGCCTTGTAAGGATTCGACGTCGAGTGGGTAATCTGCCTCTACCATCAGTCCTGTTAGCCAACGTACAATCATTGGATAACAAAATAGATGAGCTACGATCATGAATATCCTACCAACGGGACATTAAAAACTGTAATATCTTATGTTTCACTGAGTCGTGGCTGAACGAAGACATGAATAACATACAGCTGGTGGAGATTACGCTGCATCGGAAATATAGAACAGCTGCCTCCGGTAGGACAAGTGGTGGCAGTCTATGCATATTTGTAAACAACAGCTGGTGCACAAAATCTAATATTATGGAAGTCTCTAAGTTTTGCTCGCCTGAGGTAGAGTATCTCATGATATGCCGCAGACAACACTATTTACTAAGAGAGTTTTCATCTATATTTTTCGTAGCTGTCTATTTAACACCACAAACTGATGCTGGCACTAAAACCGCACTCAATGAGCTGTATAAGGCCATAAGAACACAGAAAAACGCTCATCCAGAGGCGGCGCTCCTAGTGGCTGGGGACTTTAATGCAGGGAAACTTAAATCCGTTTTACTTAATTTCAACCAGCATGTTAAATGTGAAACCAGAGGGAAAAAAACTCTAGACCACCTTTACTCCATGCACAGAGACGCATACAAAGCTCACCCTCGCCCTCCATTTGGCAAATCTGACCATAATTCTATCCTCCTGATTTCTGCTTACAAGCTAAAACTAAAACAGGAACCACCAGTGACTCGGTCAATAAAGAAGTGGTCAGATGAAGCAGATGCAAAGCTACAGGACTGTTTTGTTAGCACAAACTGGAATGTGTTCTGGGATTCTTCTGATGGCATTGAGGAGTACACCACATCAGTCACTGGCTTCATCAATAAGTGCATCGACGACGTCGTCCCCACAGTCACTGTATGTACATATCCCAACCAGAAGCCATGGATTACAGGCAACATCCGCACTGAGCTAAAGGGCAGAGCTGCCGCTTTCAAAGAGCAGGACTATCCCGGATGCTTATAAAGAACCCTGCTATGCACTCCAACGAACCATCAAACAGGCAAAGTGACAATACAGGACTGATGGAATCGTACTACAATGGCCCCGGCGCTCGTTGGATGTGGCAGGGCTTGCAAACAATTACAGACTACAAGGGAAGCACAGCCACGAGCTGCCCAGTGACACGAGCCTACCAGACGAGCTAAATTACTTCTATGCATGCATGAGAGCATCAGCTGTTCCGGACGACTGTGTGATCACGGTCTCCGTAGCCGATGTGAGTAAGACCTTTAAACAGATCAACATTCACAAGGACGCAGGGCCAGACGGATTATCAGGATGTGTTCTATGAGTATGCGCTGACCAACTGACTGAGTCTGTAATACCAACATGTTTCAAGCTGGCCACCATAGTCCCTGTGCCCAAGAACACTAAGGTAACCTGCCTAAATGACTACCGACCCGTATCACTCACGTCTGTACCCATGTAGTGCTTTGAAAGGCTGGTCATGGCTCACATCAACACCATTGTCCTAGAAACCCTAGACCCACTCCAATTTGTATACCACCCCAACAGATCCACAGATGATGTAATCTCAATTGCACTCCACACTGTCCTTTCCCACCTGGACAAAAGGAACACCTACGTGAAAATGCTATTCATTGACTACAGCTCAGCGTTCAACACCATAGTGCCCTCAAAGCTCATCACTAAGCTAAAGACCCTGGGAATAAACACCTCGCTCTGCAACTGGATCCTGGACTTCCTGATGGGCCGCCCCCAGGGTGAAGGGTAGTTAACAACACATCTGCCACGATGATGTGCCCCCGCACATTGACTCTGTACCGATACCCCCTGTATAGCCTCACAACTGTTAATACATTTTTTACTTATCTGTTTGTTACTTAACACTTATTTCCAATTGCACATTTGGGGCCTGCTGGAGGTCATTTTGCAGGGCTCTGGCAGTGCTCCTCCATGCACAAAGGCGGAGGTAGCGGTCCTGCTGTTGGGTTGTTGCCCTCCTACGGCCTCCTCCGCGTCTCCTGATGTACTGGCCTGTCTCCTGGTAGCGCCTCCATGCTCTGGACACTACGCTGACAGACACAGCAAACCTTCTTGCCACAGCTCGCATTGATGTGCCATCCTGGATGAGCTGCACTACCTGAGCCACTTGTGTGGGTTGTAGACTCCGTCTCATGCTACCACTAGAGTGAAAGCACCGACAGCATTCAAAAGTGACCAAAACATGAGAAGTGGTCTGTGGTCACCACCTGCAGAATCACTCCTTTATTGGGGGTGTCTTGCTAATTGCCTATAATTTCCACCTTTTGTCTATTCCATTTGCACAACAGCATGTGAAATTTATTGTCAATCAGTGTTGCTTCCTAAGTGGACAGTTTGATTTCACAGAAGTGTGATTGACTTGGAGTTACATTGTGTTGTTTAAGTGTTCCCTTTATTTTTTTGAGCAGTGTATAATAATGCATCCTGCTTTTATGGGTCAAATTCAGAATTGCATCTTTTGTGTCATCTATAATAATTTTCCATTGCATTTCAAAAGATTCCATCCTCATAAACATTTTTTTTTATGCGTGTCTTGAATATGACTGAAAACATGATCATGAAGAGGCTATCATACTGAAATGGAATTCACAAATGATATCAAAGGTAGAGAGAGGGGGGGGGGGGGGGGGAGAAACTTCAGAAATGGAACAAGTAGTATTCCGGGAAATTACAGGCTCCTTTCAGATCAGACTATCATCATTTGCACAGCATTGTGATCCAATACTAAGTACTTGAAAGGCTTAGAAATGGTATGAGTATGATGCCTGGAGAGGCAGATTACATTGTGACAATAATGTTTACTGTAGTATCTGGTCTTTAAAGTATATCTGTGCATACATGTGGAAAAGACATGAGATAAACAGAACACTTGTAAGAAAAACTTGACATTCACACATTACATACGACACAAAATATAGGAATGTCCAGAGTGTGATTTAAAGTGCATAGTGTGTGTAGACACTAACAAATGTGAGATGCTATATGTACCTGAGGGCCAAGTGTAACCACTGTTCTATACTTTCAAAGTGGTAGTACAAGCTGGTTCACTCTTGTGCCTCAAACCTAACACAGTATGTGTCGCACTTTCCCTCCTATCCAACGATGTGACAGGCGAACGCTGGAACAATGGTTTTGGTGGTTGACACGCACAGAGCATGTCGTCCTCCATACAATGGACTGGGTTGGGGACTGTGAGCCATTGAGACAACGACTGTGTTCATGGTCCATCGCTCTCCCTGCCAAGTCCAGGATGTACCTGAGACGCACTAGTCTATCCTCCCTGCAATCAGCCTTTGGGAGACCCAAATTGCACCCTAGAACTTTTTGCGCCCTTGTCAAAAGTAGTGCGCTACAAAGGGAATAGGGTGCAATTTGGGACGCAACCCCAATTTCGGACGCAACCTGAAAAGAGCAGCATGTCATTAATGACAGATAAAATTCTCTTTAATACATTCCACCACATCCTGTCTCACCCTATCCACGTGCATATTATCAGCCTAGCTGTGCCAGAGTGGTTGGAATGCGTCCAACAAGCCAGACAGAGGTTCCAAGTCAATCTGCATTTAGCTAGATGTCCTTGTGGCAGTCATATCAAATAGAGACTAACATCATTATCTCCATTATTGTATTGTTATTTAGCCTCGCTTACCAAGTTATAGCAGAATGCCTAGGAAGACTACTTGTTACTAGAGAGATTAGTATGTTGGCATGTGAGATTCCCAAAAGTTGTTCTGCCTGCTTTTGTTTTACCATTCTAAAATGAATTAACTTTTTACTGCAGTGTTCTAAAATAGGGGCACAAAGAACGATTATTGGTAGTCTTAAACAGATCTACTTTGAAACAAGAGTATACACCTCACACACATGGTTATGGGCTTAAAAAAATAAGAAAACTACCATGTCAGGTATAGAGTTGAAATGTATTCCAGTTTGAGTTTGCGTCCCAATATTTCACTTTATATACAACACAGAAGACTGAAATATAACAAAACTTGTTTGACATAGAAACACTGGATTTTCGTCATTAATAAACCCCATAAACAAATCTTTATTGATTATGAAAAATATTAATAACGTTCCACCCATGAGACCACAAAGGGGGCGCTTTTGGTCATTGACTGCAGGAAGGGCTACTACATTCTGGAGGAAAAAAAGTGATTTGAAAGCCTACATTTTTGTTTTTTATCAGTGCTTACTCTGTGCAGTGGATATTTTATATTGTCTTAATAGAGGCGAGAAATCCAAGACAGACCTTCACTATCTCAATGGTAATTATTCCAGTTGTTATTTATAGACACCACCATCCCCCCTCCCTTCAGCAGTCTTACTGGCCCTGTGCAAGCAAGATTATATTTTAATTATGGTCGATGGAAAATGGAGAATGTGCTCCTCTGTGGTTGGAATGACTATTGACTTGAATTAAAAAGTGTGGAGAAGAGAAAATGGAACTCTCGAAAAAATAGCGGTTTGTTGTTTTTCATTATTGACTAATTTCTCCTTCCAGACAAACTGAATCATGTTGATTTAGGTCGGAATAATGACTTTGACAGGGGCATACTTAGTTTCAGACTGCTTTTTTTTTTGTTGATCTCACAATCTAATGAATCATAAAATTGTCCCTAGGAACTAAGACTGTGCAATTGGAAAGTGCTGTGTAATCTGAGTTTCAGTTTATTTATTGTTCTGCTCCCCTTACAGGGGAAGTTCAGGAACCATCTAACAAGTTGTAACATCCATAACTTTCCCTTTAATGATAGGTCCACTCTGTTAAAGATAACAACTGGCACCTATTAACATCAACAAAACGCTAAAAACAAAGGCCATTGACATTGACAGTTTTTCAAGACATACTTCTCTGTCTGGGTCCTTGAGTAGAGTAGGGGGAAAGGTCTGCCATGTGAAATACTGGTCTTTATTGTGGCAGCAAGTCAAAAGCTGAGAAGTCCTGAACGGACTATCAAGTCATGAAAAGACTATATACTGTATACTCCTGAGAAATTGTGACTTAGACCACTTGAATTGTAGCTGTTCACTTACTCTTTTCACATACAGATCTTCTGTCTTTGCCAAGATATCCTAATGAAGATCCTAACAAGACATTTGTTGAGTTCCCTGAAGAATGGAGAGGTTGCTCAGCCACTATCACTCCTTGTGTTCTTATCTTGTGTCAGGCGATATGTGTAGTATATTTCATCTCCTTAACCTTAGTCTGGCACTGTTTCCGTAGCAGATGGGGATCTTTGAAACTCACTCCTCAACCTGAAAAACTAGAAAAATAATCTAATGGTGACACCTCGTTGCTCATTGACAAAAGGCACAAAGAAAAACAAGAAACTGAGTAAGACGTGAGAAACCATGAGAAACCCATGCAAAATCATGAGAAACCCATGCAAAATCATGAGAAACCCATGAGAAACAATGAAAAAACATGAGAAACCCCGTGCGCAATTGAAGAAGGCCTTTTTATTAATAGCGTGATGAGCAGGAACGCTTCTGGAGAGTGGTCAAGTTTGCGAGGCAGAGGTCCTGGGTTCGAGCCTTAGTATGAGCTGAATCAGGGGGAAGTGGTACTCTCTACGTAAGCAGTTCCATGAACGTTGATAGCCAAGTTCCATCAACTCCGCAAAAATTTAACGGAATATTTTTGGGGGGTAACTTGGCTCCATCGTCAATAGAATCTGTTCATTTGACCACAAGGTGACCTGTACCTTTGTCTCCTCCACGGACCAGACTCGTCCACTCTCTTCTGCCATTGTCAATATCAATGATAAGACAATGATCTTGTGCAAATAGCAAGTGTCATGTAGGTGAATGCAAAGATTTTGGTATTCCTCTCTGATTGTTTGTAGAAGGTGCTGGAAGCGTCCTTTGACCTCTAAACCTAGACATCGGCAGACAAATGGTAGACACACATTGGCCCGACATTTCTCTTTACACTGCACCGCTCGGAGGTGGCTATGTGGAGTAGACGCAAGCTATGGTGGCAAGCTAGGCAAGCTATGGTGGCAAGCTAGGCAAGCTATGGTGGCAAGCTAGGCAAGCTATGGTGGCAAGCTAGGCAAGCTATGGTGGCAAGCTAGGCAAGCTATGGTGGCAAGCTATGGTGGCATCAACACGTGATTCCAAAGTGAGATTTGAAACCAGATTTGCGTCTTTACACAACAAAAATGTGTATACGAGGGTATTCTCGTCAAAACACTTCGTCAGTGTAAAGAAGGACTAATGTTCCTGATTCAACTATTGGTGTTCCAAATTTAAGGTCATTCATTATTTTACTGAAGGCTGTTAGAACTGGGTTGGAATAAACTCCTGCAACACCATGTTGCTCACTATTGCCTGGTCTGGACAGTGTTACCCAGTCCAGCTCTACCCTGACTGGAATGAGCCACATCCATGCATGGCACCAGCCTCTGTCTCTCCAACCGGAACAGAGAAGAGGACAGACATACAGCATTCCCACAAGGGGATCTCTGACCAACTCATCACAACAACCATGACAACAGCTAACGCTCCCAACTCAGTTTCCATGACAGGAGGAAATTAACTGACTTATCCCTCTGTGTATCTGCACCTCGGCTCTGCGTCTTCAACGGCAGCATTATAGATGCCTTCTACAAAGCGGTTACCTGAATCAACGTAGCGTTGGCTTACCTGTATACGGAGATGGGCACATTTAATATTAATTACAGTAGAATTAGTGTATCTTCTTCTTGTGGGTAGACAGGCATGTGATACACTGATATGACAGTAAGATGTCAGAGTCAACCTGTATGTTGAATTATATAGTAGCAAATGCATACTTCCCCTGAGGGGGAACACAGTGAGTGTGTGTGTCTGTGTGTGTGTGCCGTGTGTTGATGTGTAATACAGTAGGTGACAGAGGAACTTAGTTACTCTGTTACCTGCACAAATCTATAGGGCTGATGGACATTCCTACATCTGTCTCTACCCCCAGACCCCACCTTTCTCTCTCTCTCTTTCTCTCTGCCTGTCTCTCTTTCGCTGAGAGTATTGCGCTTGTGGGATTTTGTGACGTCTTTTAAAAAAAAAGACAGTCAAGACACAGCCATGAGGACTAGGGCCAAGCTTACAGAAATCACGTCAAATTTGCAGTTTCATATGTAAAATAGCTGTGTTCACATATTAAGCTTAAACATCACGTGAAACCTTATTTTCACATGTATTAAGTGTAGAGTTTACATGTTAACACCACATTTTCATATGTGAGAAGACAACATGTTTTCACCCTGCGAAATTTGCGCTTTCACATGTTAAATCGGATATGCCTTTTCACATGTGAAAAATGTTCTCCTGTGAATATCTCAAGTTCGCATGGGGAATTGCAAGTTCACATGTGAAAATCAATCACGTGAAAATCTAATTTGCAGTTTCACATGTAAGAAAACTCCACATGTGAATATCTCACTTTCACACGTGGAATTGCAAGTTCACATGTGGTGGTGAGATAGTGTAGTTCTCGTCACATGTGAAAAAGTGTGATGTTGCAGTAGAAATGTTTCCACATATGGAATAGCAAATTCTGTAATGCCATTCTGTAAAAAATGTCCCTACCCGAGTATAACAATTCAAGTGAGTTAAAAAAGAATGATTTCTTATTTCTGAGCCATCCATTCAGAGTGTGACTGCTGCATGCCTCTCTTCTTCATACATAGGCCAGTGACTGTTGGAAGAAGTTCAGTGAAGAGAACAGAGTAGCTAGCGCTCTACGTCTCCTTCTTTATCCTGTTTAACATGGAAAAATGTACACTGTCAAAGTTAATCAGTTCACTTTTTGTCATTTTAGTGCACAATTTGCTTTCATCTCATTGTCTGAACGCTTCCGAAATACACTGAAAACATGCAAAATACGTAATATGTACAGCTAAAAACAACAGAGGTGGGGACTGAGTCACAGGACATGGACACACAAGTCACAAATTTGATGACTTGATAGAAAAGAAAAGAACTCGAGACTCGGGTATTGACTTGGACTTGAGACTGATGACTTGAAATTGTCTGGCCAGGTTTTGTAACTCATTTTGTGGCACAGAATCTCAGTGGATTACTCTCCACTCAGCCAGAGACAGTACTGCACTTGGAAAAAAACAGATTGGCTAGTAAAACACACACTCGGCCCTCTGATTGGACCAGCAAACTGTCAATCAACATAGATTGGGTGAGCTATCGCAATGAGGAAGTTTTGGGGGGCTGTGAGTGTGATACATATTTTAATAGGCTACATATAGCCTACCAATTCTATTTTATATTTACACCTTTGCTTATTCGATCAGCAGCATACCACCAGCAGCATACCACCCTGCATACCACTGCTGGCTTGCTTCTGAAGCTAAGCAGGGTTGGTCCTGGTCAGTCCCTGGATGGGAGACCAGGTGCTGCTGGAAGTGGTGTTGGAGGGCCAGTAGGAGGCACTCTTTCCTCTGGTCTAAACAAAGATCCCAATGCCCCAGGGCAGTGATTGGGGACACTGCTCTGTGTAGGGTGCCGTCTTTCGGATGGGACGTTAAACGGGTGTCCTGACTCTCTGAGGTCATTAAAGATCCCATGGCACTTATCGTAAGAGTAGGGGTGTTAACCCCGGTGTTCTGGCTAAATTCCCAATCTGGCCCTCAACCATCACGGTCACCTAATAATCCCCAGTTTACAATTGGCTCATTCATCCCCCTCCTCTCCCCTGTAACTATTCCCCAGGTCGTTGCTGCAAATGAGAACGTGTTCTCAGTCAACTTACCTGGTAAAATAACGGTAAAATAAAAAAAGGTCACAAACATATGGCACAAACATATGGCATTGCACCAAATTCTTGTTTAAAAAACATATAATCTCAACTTCAGAACCAAAAAGTTGCGTGTCTTGACTGTTGACCAATCACCAGTCATCATCAAAGGCGGGCGCACAAATCCAGATTAGTGACCAGAAAGCAATTGTTGAATTTAGTAGCCTACCTATGTTAATATTATTCATATACAGTGCATTCAGAAAGTATTCAGACCCCTGCACTTTTTCCACATTTTGTTACGTTACAGCCTTATTATAAACTGGATTTAATAGTCCCCCCCCCCCCCCTCATCAATCTACACACAATACCTCATAATGACAAAGCAAAAACAGGTTTTTATAAATTTTTGCAAATTTATAAAATCAAAAAAACTGAAATATCACATTTACATAAGTATTCAGACCCTTTACTCAGTACTTTGTTGAAGCACCTTTGTCAACAATTACAGCCTTGAGTCTTCTTGGGTATGACGGTACAAGCTTGGCACACTTGTATTTGGAGAGTTTCCCCCATTCTTCTCTGCAGGTTGGATGGGGAGCTCTGTCAGGTTGGATGGGGAGCGTTGCTGCACAGCTATTTTCAGGTCTCTCCAGAGATGTTCGATCAGGTTCAAGTCTGGGCTCTGGCTGGGCCACTCAAGGACTTTCAGAGACTTGTCCCAAAGCCACTCCTGCGTTGTCTTGACTGTGTGCTTAGGGTCGTTGTCCTGTTGGAAGGTGAACCTTCACCCTAGTCTGAGGTCCTGAGCGCTCTGGAGCAGGTTTTCATCAAGGATTTCTCTGTACTTTGCGCCGTTCATCTTTCCTTCGATCCTGACTAGTCTCCCAGTCCCTGCCGCTCAAAAACATCCCCACAGCATGATGCTGCCACCACCATGCTTCACCGTAGGGATGGTGCCAGGTTTCATCCAGACGTGAAGCTTGGCATTCAGGCCAAAGAGTTCAATCTTGGTTTCATCAGACCATGAGAAACAAGATTCTCTGGTCTGATGAAACCAAGATTGAACTCTTTGGCCTGAATGCCAAGCTTCACGTCTGGATGAAACCTGGCACCATCCCTACGGTGAAGCATGGTGGTGGCAGCATCATGCTGTGGGGACGCAACGAGCTTCAATGCCATACAACACTCCTTCCGTGGCCTCCAACTGCTCTTAAACGCTAGTAAAACCAAATGCATGCTTTTCAACCGTTCGCTGCCTGCACCCACCCGCCCGACTAGCATCACCACCCTGGACGGTTCCGACCTAGAATATGTGGACATCTATAAATACCTAGGTGTCTGGCTAGACTGCAAACTCTCCTTCCAGACTCATATTAAACATCTCCAATCCAAAATCAAATCAAGAATCGGCTTTCTATTTCGCAACAAAGCCTCCTTCACTCACGCCGCCAAACTTACCCTAGTAAAACTGACTATCCTACCAATACTCGACTTCGGCGATGTCATCTACAAAATAGCTTCCAATACTCTACTCAGCAAACTAGATGCAGTTTATCATAGTGCCATCCGTTTTGTTATTAAACACCTTATACCACCCACCACTGTGACCTGTATGCTCTAGTCGGCTGGCCCTCGCTACATATTCGTCGCCAGACCCACTGGCTCCAGGTCATCTATAAGTCCATGCTAGGTAAAGCTCCGCCTTATCTCAGTTCACTGGTCACGATAACAACACCCACCCGTAGCACGCGCTCCAGCAGGTATATCTCACTTATCATCCCAAAAGCCAACACCTCATTTGGCCGCCTTTCCTTCCAGTTCTCTGCTGCCTGTTTCTCGAACGAATTGCAAAAATCGCTGAAGTTGGAGACTTTTATTTCCCTCACCAACTTTAAACATTTGCTATCTGAGCAGCTAACCGATCGCTGCAGCTGTACATAGTCCATCTGTAAACAGCCCACCTAATTTACCTACCTCATCCCCTTACTGTTTTTATTTATTTACTTGTCTGCTCTTTTGCACACCAGTATCTCTACTTGCACATGATCATCTGATGATTTATCACTCCTGTGTTAATCTGCTAAATTGTAATTATTCGCTCCTATGACCTATTTATTGCCTACCTCCTCATGCCTTTTGCACACAATGTATATAGACTCATTTTTCTCCCTACTGTGTTATTGACTTGTTTATTGTTTACGCCATGTGTAACTCTGTGTTGTTGTCTGTTCACACTGCTATGCTTTATCTTGGCCAGGTCGCAGTTGTAAATGAGAACTTGTTCTCAACTAGCCTACCTGGTTAAATAAAGGTTAAATCAATTAAAAAATGAGCGGTGGTCGTTTGACCGCGGACCCATCACTGATAATGGAATTTATATGTTTAAATTAATGATTCGAATATTCCACCCTGAAACCATATAATTGTATGAAATTGATTAGAATCATAAAATTATATTCTGATGATGTGTGTAGTTTTAGTCAGAATTAGGTTAAAACAATGTATCTGCATAGTGGAAAAACCCAGACTGTCTGAGCAAGGCGGAGCTCAGGATTTGGGGGGGGGAGGCCGAAGAAAGATACCGAGAACAGTTAGACTGTGTTTGAACCTACCTGGCAGGAACTGAGAGAACTTAGGAGGACAGGGAGGATTTCTCAAGGTTTCCCTAATCTCGGGGGAATGGAACTGCCGGCTTGGTAGAAATAAACAGTGGATACAACTCACCTACTGTTCGTGTGTATGTATGTGCGTAGGATATCTACTGTTTGTGTGGAAGTACAGTATATCACAAAAGTGAGTACACCCCTCACATTTTTTTAAATATTTGAGTATATCTTTTCATGTGACAATACTGAAGAAATGACACTTTGCTACAATGTAAAGTAGTGAGTGTACAGCTTGTATAACAGTGTAAATTTGCTGTCCCCTCAAAATAACTCAACACACAGCCATTCATGTCTAAACCGCTGGCAACAAAAGTGAGTACACCCCTAAGTGAAAATGTCCAAATTGGGCCCAATTAGCCATTTTCGCTCCCCGGTGTCATGTGACTCGTTAGTGTTACAAGGTCTCAGGTGTGAATGGGGAGCAGGTGTGTGAAATTTGGTGTCATCACTCTCACACTCCCTCATACTGACTGGTCACTGGAAGTTCAACATGGCACCTCATGGCAAAGAACTCTCTGAGGATCTGAAAAAAAGAATTGTTGCTCTACATAAAGATGGCCTTGGCTATCAGTAGAACACGCCTGACTCTCCTCCACCAGTCATATAAGGAGAATGGTCTAATGACTTCCATCAAAAAGAGAGCTGGCACAAGCAAGTACAGGTTACACCTGAAGCATGAGGACTTGCAGCAAGTTTTACCAGGACGCCACCCAGGACACAAACACTTTGGTGGAAAGCTGCTGCCATCCCATGTGATAAAAGCAACTTCAAGAAATCAATGACAACACATGTTTTTTAATTGAATCCAACATTTAATTTATTTATTTTAATTTTTTTAATTTAACCTTTATTTAACCAGGTAAAACCCATTGAGGTTAAAAACCTATTTTGCGTGGGTGACCTGCCAAGAAGGCAAAACAGGGAAATAGCAGCGTGTCCATAAATCATTACAGAAAAATACAGAATACACACAAAAGACAAAGTGTCACAAGTTAAAGATACAATTGAAGATTTGAAACAACTGTAGTTATCACAAACAGTGTTGTCGATCAGCGTCTTAAAAAAAAAACTCCCCCAACATTAAAATCTTCTGAAGCATGTTCCAGGATGGGGCATTATGTGAAAAAGGATTATATATATTATTTATTTTTTCTCCCTCACATGCACCACTAATCATAGCATGGAATTTGGCTGTTGGTTTTATCACCTAGCCATCATCACTTAATCAGTTCAACTCATTGGCACTACTTTTGTTGATCTCACATTATTTCTGTATTTTCCAGAGGCTCCACCACAGTCTGGACCTTCACTTCCTGATCACAGGCTACACCAAGTTTACCCCCAACTAGTGCTTCGGCCTCATCAATCAGCTCTTCAGAAAGACCAGAGTGAACACTTTGTCTGAGATTGCTAGTGTTGTGAAGGACAACACTGTGACAGGGGTCAACATCCCACAGCTGATTGGACTGGAGGATGGTACGGTGCTGGTGGAAAGATATGGCTGGCAACAACACCTGACTCCATACTTCAGGCTGCTACCACAGATCAAGCAGTACCAGCACTACAAGTCATTTTGTTCACCCGACCTAGAATACCACACAATTAAATGCCAATGCTATTACCTCCCAAGAGAATTCTCTTCGGTTATAGTCACAGCTGTGTATATTCCCCCTCAAGCCGATACCAGACGGCCCTGCATAAAGTCACTGGACTTTATGCAGACCGGTGCGCCTTGGTGAAGGGTGCGTATTATTGCAATAATGAAGGTAGTCAATGCACACTCCGAAGTGTGTTTCCGAGAGCTCCACGAGCAGAACTAAGCTACAGCATTTTATATTTAAGACACATCCTCCTGAAAACGTGACTAAGAACAGATGTCTGGAATGGGTCAAAAGGTTAGGATTGTTATGAAATGAATGAATAATTCACAGCAGACAGTATCTGATGTGAAGTCTGTTCTCAATGTATGGAAAGCAGGGTTTAGCCCCCGAAATGAGGTTCTTCTTAACAGCTGTTCATAACAGATCTCATCCCTGGTACCTTACACCCACCGACACCAATTCAGTCTATGAAATGCAGGCTCAGTCAGACCGAAGAAATCTCCCTCACATGCACCACTAATCATAGAATGGAATGTGGCTGTTAGTTTTATCAGCTAGCCATCATCACTTAATCAATTGCCAGCCCAAGCAGAGGCTCAACTAGTTCCACAGACACAGATGAGAGAATACTCACCAAACTTTAATTGATGCATAAATAGTATTATAACATAATCTTGTAATTTCTCTACCATAACTTGAAGAAACTTTAAAAGTTCTTGAAATGTTCTGGATGGATTGACCTTCATGTCTTAAAGTAATGATGGACTGTCGTTTTTCTTTGCTTATTTGAGCTGTTCTTGCCATAATATTGACCTGATCTTTTACCAAATAGGGATATATTCTGAATACAACCCCTACCTTGTCATAACACAACTGATTGGCTCAAATGCATTAAGAAGGAAAGAAATTCCACAAATTAACAAGACACACCTGTTAATTGAAATGCATTCCAGGTGACTTCCTCATTTTTTAATTTAAAAAAAAGAACCTTTATTTAACTATGCAAGTCAGTTAAGAACAAATTCTTACTTTACAATGACAGCTTACCCCGGCTAAACCTTAACGACGCTGTGTGTCGCCCTATGGGACTCCCAGTCACGGCCGGTTACGATACAGTGTGGAATCTAACCAGGGTGTGATAAAAGAGTTTATTAGGTTTAAATATACAGTGGGGAGAACAAGTATTTGATACACTGCCGATTTTGCAGGTTTTCCTACTTACAAAGCATGTAGAGGTCTGTAATTCTTATCATAGGTACACTTCAACTATGAGAGACGGAATCTAAAACAAAAATCCAGAAAATCACATTGTATGATTTTTAAGTAATTAATTTGCATTTTATTGCATGACATAAGTATTTGATACATCAGAAAAGCAGAACTTAATATTTGGTACAGAAACCTTTGTTTGCAATTACAGAGATCATACGTTTCCTGTAGTTCTTGACTAGGTTTGCACACACTGCAGCAGGGATTTTGGCCCACTCCTCCCTACAGATCTTCTCCAGATCCTTCAGGTTTCGGGGCTGTCGCTGGGCAATACGGACTTTCAGCTCCCTCCAAAGATTTTCTATTGGGTTCAGGTCTGGAGACTGGCTAGGCCACTCCAGGACCTTGAGATGCTTCTTACGGAGCCACTCCTTAGTTGCCATGGCTGTGTGCTTCGTGTCGTTGTCATGCTGGAAGACCCAGCCACGACCCATCTTCAATGCTCTTACTGAGGGAAGGAGGTTGTTGGCCAAGATCTCGCGATACATGGCCCCATCCATCCTCCCCTCAATACGGTGCAGTCGTCCTGTCCCCTTTGCAGAAAAGCATCCCTAAAGAATGATGTTTCCACCTCCATGCTTCACGGTTGGGATGGTGTTCTTGGGGTTGTACTCATACTTCTTCTTCCTCCAAACACGGCGAGTGGAGTTAGACCAAAAAGCTATATTTTTGTCTCATCAGACCACATGACCTTCTCCCATTCCTCCTCTGGATCATCCAGATGGTCATTGGCAAACTTCAGACAGGCCTGGACATGCACTGGCTTAAGCAGGGGGACCTTGCGTGCGCTGCAGGATTTTAATCCATGACGGCGTAGTGTGTTACTAATGGTTTTCTTTGAGACTATGGTCCCAGCTCTCTTCAGGTCATTGACCAGGTCCTGCCGTGTAGTTCTGGGCTGATCCCTCACCTTCCTCATGATCATTGATGCCCCACGAGGTGAAATCTTGCATGGAGCCCCAGACCGAGGGTGATTGACCGTCATCTTGAACTTCTTCCATTTTCTAATATTTGCGCCAACAGTTGTTTCCTTCTCACCAAGCTGCTTGCCTATTGTCCTGTAGCCCATCCCAGCCTTGTGCAGGTCTACAATTTTATCCCTGATGTCCTTACACAGCTCTCTGGTCTTGGCCATTGTGGAGAGGTTGGAATCTGTTTGATTGTGTGTGGACAGGTGTCTTTTATACAGGTAACGAGTTCAAACAGGTGCAGTTAATACAGGTAATGAGTGGAGAACAGGAGGGCTTCTTAAAGAAAAACTAACAGGTCTGTGAGAGCCGGAATTCTTACTGGTTGGTAGGTGATCAAATACTTATGTCATGCAATAAAATGCAAATTAATTATTTAAAAATCATACAATGTGATTTTCTGGATTTTTGTTTTAGATTCCGTCTCTCACAGTTGAAGTGTACCTATGATAAAAATTACAGACCTCTACATGCTTTGTAAGTAGGAAAACCTGCAAAATCGGCAGTGTATCAAATACTTGTTCTCCCCACTGTAAATGATTAAATAATTCTACCCGGAAACTTAACCATTAGGGATTAGAGGTTATGTAGCATGGATAAGGAGTAATTAAAAGTATTAAACATAAGTCCAACTAGGTTAGACTGGGAGAGAGAGAAATGTGTGTATGCTTAAGAAAACACCTAGAAACAATTAAACTATGGTTGAACCGACCCGGCTATAACTCTGGGAAGATAAGGTAGGACAGGGAACACCCCTCCAGGTTTCCATTATCTGGGGGGGACTGGAACTGTCAGCTGGGTAGTGAGAAACTGTGGTGAGAATTGTAGAGAAGAAGATAGCTCTCCTAATGTTCGTGTGTATGTATGTGCGTAGGATATCTACTGTTTGTGTGGAAGTATGTGCGCAGCTATAAAATGGATGTCTTTGTATTCTTGACTTTTGAGTGCTCTCGTGAATAAACATTTGACTATTGTAGGCTGGGCCTCTGTCTGTTTTCATTTCAACCAGTATCTTACAAATTCTGGGTTGCAGACTGAGTAGTTAATTGAAGTTCAGTTTATGAACATTGAGAGCATACTTCTCTTAACAGGGTGTGTAGTGATGCCTCTAGCACTGAGATGCAGTGCCTTAGACCACTGCGCCACTCAGTAGCCCTCACGAAGCAGGTTGAGAGAATGCCAAGAGTGTGCAAAGCTGTCATAAAGGCAAAGGGTGGCTACTTTGAAGAATCTAAAATCTAAAATATATTTTGAATGTTTAACACTTTTTTGGTGACTACATGATTCCATATGTGTTATTTAATAGTTTTGATGTCTTCACTATTATTCTACAATGTAGAAAATAGTAAAAATAAAGAAAAACCCTGGAATTAGAAGATGCGTCCAAAAGTTTTGACTGGTAATGTATATACAGTATATGGGGGTACCACAGGGTTCAATTCTCGGGCCGACTCTTTTCTCTGTATATATCAATGATGTCGCTGTTGCTGCGGGCGATTCCCTGATCCACCTCTACGCAGACGACACCATTCTGTATACTTCTGGCCCTTCCTTGGACAATGTGCTAACTAACCTCCAAACGAGCTTCAATGCCATACAACACTCCTTCCGTGGCCTCCAACTGCTCTTAAACGCTAGTAAAACCAAATGCATGCTTTTCAACCGTTCGCTGCCCGCAACGCCCGCCCGACTAGCATCACCACCCTGGACGGTTCCGACCTAGAATATGTGGACAACTATAAATACCTAGGTGTCTGGTTAGACTGTAAGCTCTCCTTCCAGACTCATATTAAACATCTTTAATCCAGACAAGGCTCCGCTGATAGCCAGGTATGGAGTGGTAAGGTGTTGGGACTGCTGTTAGGAGTGTGCTGTTGGGACAGCTTATGTAAGCCCTAACAGATTGTGGGCACCGTTTGTCACCGTTAAAGTGAAATTAATGTATTGTTAGTGCTGTGTTGTGTAGTGGGTTTGCTGGCATGCATCTAAAAAAAAAAGGGTTTTGTTTGCCCAACCAAAATGTACATGCTAAAATCGCCACTGGTTCTAAAACTGGTTTTAATAGGATTCCTAGGACCTTTTCTGAGATGCTTTGTGGATACTTTTTGCATGGATGCAGTGAGGTCAGAAAAGAGAGAGAAGTACATTGACTTGCATTCCTCTCTCCATTTCCCGGCCTCCTTTCCGTTCCTATTAGTACCACTGTTAGCGGACGCCAGGGACTCTATGCTGGAATAGAGGGGGTGGCCACTGGTTCTTTTTCTGGGCTTTTATTTATTGTGTAGGCCAGCACCCTATCTGTGGTCTCTGGAGAGGGTCAGGGGACTCAGTTGATGTTGATAGATGACAACTGGCAACACCAGTGGCGTTACATCAAAAAACCATTTCCTCTCTGTCAGGCAATGCTCCAGGACCTACTGTCTGTGGAGCAACCACAGAGCCTTGCAGCGCCAACAATTCCCCTCCTGCAGATATGCAATTGTTGCATCATTGTTGCACCATGACATTTCCATTCTGGGTATGACGAGGCATTGGCTTAAAAAATATATGCTCATAGCACGTGAACAGAGTGAAATATTCTTGATTAGAATATTTAGTACATCAAGTTTCCAAATCAATAATTGAAAAAAGGCATATGTATTTTCAATTACTTCTGAATAAACTAAAATGGAGAAACTATTAATATCAAAAGTGTTTTAATTCAAATCACTTGAATTGAATGACTTCAATTCTAATTGACCTCTGCAATGCATACTGATTTAGAGTTGTCAGCCAATGTATAACAGCTTGATATTAATTTACTACTGTGCTTGGTTGAGGGGTTATGGTTGCTGTGGATGATTGCCAACTTCCCTTTTAGTGTGTCAGGTCAGGTGTCCGGATTAAGCTCTTCCAACAAAGTATTGATTCCTATTTATTGTCTTGACCTATCCTCAGAGATGGGATTTTTATACCACTTAGCCGTCTGTGTGCAGATCCAGACCGTGGGTAATTCCCATTAATATCTACTTTCTCCTGACGTGTACACTCCTTCACTACTTTCCACAAATCTAAATGCATTGAATTGGTGGTAGCATGGGGTAGTGGGAGTTTCCACCATATTTCTTACACCAGTTATTTCCTTTCATATCAGTGAATGGAATTGAACAAGTGTACACTTTGGGAGGAAGGAGAGATTATTTAGACAGCCCAAGTTAAGGTTTTCCATACCTCCCGTACCTGTGGTCCTCTGTAGTTCAGTTGATGGAGCATGGTGCTTGCAACGCCAGGATTGTTGGTTCAATTCACGGTACCACCGAAACAAAAAATGTATGCATGCATGATTGTAAGCTACTTTGGAAAAAAGTGTCTGCTAAATGCCATATTATATTGGACCGACACTTACTGCCCGTGTGCATATCCAGACCAAGTTAATGCTGTGTAACCTTCAAATAATATTGACTTTTAAACCAATGCTATTTGATTACTCTGCTAAACCAAGTAATCGAAAGGATAAATTCTTCATTCACTGGGAGTTAATGCATAAGTAGTGTGTGTGTGTGTGTGTGCGTGCGTGCGTGCGTGCGTGCGGTGTTACTCTTAAAGTCTGTTGGGTAACAAAAATATGCATGTAAAATAATACTACAGTTTACTATAGAATACTACAGTACTTAATATAGAATTCTGTCTTAAACTGTAGTATACTGTAGAATACTATACTACACAATGTATTGTCCCTCAATCAAGTGTAGTACTTAGTAAAGAACTGTGTAGTATACTGTAGAATACTATAGTAAATACTGCAGTATTATCCACAAAAAAACACTGTAATAAATACACTACAGTCTGCAAAAACATACAGAAAAAAATTATATATAACAGTATTTAATTTGCATATACCCTGCCCATTCCCCTTCCCTATATCCCAATTTGTGACACCCGTATGTGATAAAACTTTACATGCCAAGTATAGACCATACACACTGAGTACACAAAACATTAAGAACACCTGCTCTTTCCATGATATAGACTGACCAGGTGAATCCAGGTGAAAGCTATGATCCCTTATTGATGTCACCTGTTAATTCCACTTCAATCAGTGTAGATGAATTGGAGGAAACAGGTTAAAGGATGTCTAAGCCTTGAAACAATTGAGACATGGATTGTGTATGTGTGCAATTCAGAGGGTGAATGGGCACGACAAAAGATTTAAGTGCCTCTGAAGGGGGCATGGTAGTAGGTGCCAGGCGCACCGGTTTGTGTCAAGAACTGCAACGCTGCTGTGTTTTTCACGCTCAACAGTTTCAACAGTTTCAACATTCTCATATTACAGAGTCCTGCCTTTATAGGATTCTGTCTTTGCATAACGTATAGAGTCCCCTCCCTCTATATGAAAATAGCTTCCCTTGACTTTTCTCCATGATTATCTTTTCATCTCAGAGCTTGCTTGTTCACGCCCACTAACGCTTATATCTGCTTTTGGTTAGGTTATATTGATGTAGAACCCTTTTCACGTCCTAAAAATAATGCATGCATTGCATGCTTATGTTTTACGTGTTAGTCATCAGTTATCTTGCTTCCATCTTTCTTCCTGTATCCTGCTGACCATAGTATGTCCAGCTGTCATAAATGTACGTGTGGTCTTGGTTAATGTACTCTTTCAAAAATAGAGTATAGCCTGGGTGTCATATGGCCTGGGTGTCATCTTCTCTTAATGTGCATGTCCTTGCTACTTCAGCCTGGCAACTAGACCTATTTATATTTAATGCTCAGCTCTCCTTAATGGTTTGCTCCAACAAACGCTACCTGCCCGAATGCATAGTGCCAACTGTAAAGTTTGGTGGAGGAGGAATAATGGTCTGGGGCTGTTTTTCATGGTTCAGGCTAGGCCCCTTAGTTCCAGTGAAGGGAAATCTTAACGCTACAGCATGACATTCTAGACGATTCTGTGCTTCCAACTTTGTGGCAACAGTTTAGGGAAGGCCCCTTCCTGTTTCAGTATTACAATGCCCCCTTGCACAAAGCAAGGTCCATACAGAAATGGTTTCCCGAGATCGATGTGGAAGAACTTGACTGGCCTGCACAGAGCCCTGACCTCAACCTCATCGAACACTTTTGGGATGAATTGGAATGGCGACTGCGAGCCAGGGTTAACCGCCCAACATCCCTGCCCGACCTCACTAATGCTCTTGAGGCTGAATGGAAGCAAGTCCCCGCAACAATGTTCCAACATCTAGTGCAAAGCCTTCCCAGAAGGATAGAGGCTGTTATAGCAGCAAAAGGGGGACCAACTCCATATTAATGAACATACTTTTGGTTATGTAGTGTGTCAAATATAATAAAACAAAAACACTTTAGTAAATACTACAGTAATGTCCACTAAAACACTACACTACATACTACAGTATACGTAGCACAATCCGCAAAAACATTACAGAAAATACTACAGTATACGTAGCACAATCCGCAAAAACACTACAGAAAATACTACAGTATACTACAGTCCGCAAAAATACTACAGTAATTAGTATCGTATATTTAAAAAAATCATACTACAACATGTATACTATAATAAGCTGTAAATACTACAGTATACTGCAGTAAATACTACAGTAAAGTCATCATAAAACACTACAGTGCATAGTACAGTATTCCTACCATAGTATACACTATAGTATTTTTTTACGTGTTTAGTACAATTTATCAACTGCAGTAAATAATTGGTTATCTTCTGTGTACAAGATTAGGGTTCGGGACATTAGCAATGTGTTGTCCTTCAGCATCTCAACTGCTAACCATCCAAAGGTCACATCAGCTTGAATTCTGAAGGCAATGAATTGTGAAAGACATACAGTGTAATGACTCATGTCAGAACGAATGCGTCCAAAATGGCACCCTATTCCCTACATAGTCCACTATTTTTGACCAGACCCCTATGTGCCTTGGTCAAAAGTATTGCACTACATAGGGTGCCATTTGGGATGCAAACATAGAGAGTAACGGCAGATAATAGAATCTAGGAGAACGATTTTTAGGGGCTTGAGCAATGTCACACCTACTTTACCTGTTTGTCGTGAACTGTATGAATGAGAGAAGAGAAAAGGAGGCAAGGTGGTAACGAAAACGTGTATCTGCAGTGAAGATGTGTGCTGTGTGGTGTGTATTACAGGAAAGCCAATAAGACCCTTTTTAAAAAAACAGCAGTAAAAGTGCAGTAACTGCAGTCGACAGGTATTTTGGCGCAGTAATTGCAGTATAACTGCAGTGTATTGCTGTTGAACGGCAGTTATAGTGCACTCCAACTGCAGTTACACTGCAAAATTACGGCACAAAAAAAACGTGATGTTATTTTGGATGCAGTATTTACAGCATACTGCATTTAATAATATACAATAATATAATATACAATAATACATTTTCATCTATATTATTCAAACTTATGCTGGGATTAAGACCGTACTCAACGAGCTGTATAAGGCCATAAGCAAACAAGAAAATGCTCATCCAGAAGTGGCGCTCCTAGTGGCCGGGAACTTTAATGCAGGCAAAATTAAGTTTGTTTTACCTAATTTCTACCAGCATGTCACATGTGCAACCAGAGGAAAAAAACTCTAGAGCACCTTTACTCCACACACAGAGACACATAAAAAAAAGTTTACGTTCAAATGACTCTCCTATGCCTAGTTTCCTGAAACAGGTCTGAGAGTCCTTTTGATGCCTTTTGGCAAACTCAAGCGGGCTGTCATGTGCCTTTTACTAAGAACTGGCTTTTGTCTGGCCACTCTACCATAAAGGCCTGATTGGTGGAGTGCTGCAGAGATGGTTGTCCTTCTGGAAGGTTCCCCCATCTCCACAGAGGAACTCTGGAGCTCGGTCAGAGTGACCATCCGGTTCTTGGTCATCTCCCTGACCAAGGCCCATCTCCCCCGATTGCTCAGTTTGGTCGGTCAGCCAGCCCTAGGAAGAGTCTTTGTGGTTCCAAACTTTTTCCATTTAAGAATGATAGAGGCCACTGTGATCTTGGGGACCTTCAATATTGCAGAAATGTTTTGGTACCCTTCCCCAGATCTGTGCCTTGACATAATCCTGTCTCGGAGCTCTATGGTCAATTCCTTTGACATCATAGCTTGGTTTTTGCTCTGATATGCACTGTCAACTGTGGGACCTTATATAGACAGGTGTGTGCTTTTCCAAATCATGTCCAATCAATTTAATTTACCACAGGTGGACTCCAATCAAGTTGGAGAAACATCTCAAGGGTCATCAATGGGAACAGGATGCACCTGAGCTCTATCTGAAGTCTCATAGCAAAGGGTCTGAATACTTATGTAAATAAGTATTTCTGTTTTGTTTAGTTTTTTTAATTTGCAAACATTTCTAAAACCTGTTTTCACTTTGTCATTATGAGGTATTGTGTGTAAAAAAAAATATATACATTTTTAATCAATTTTAGAATAAGGCTGTAATGTAACAAATGTGGAAAAAGTCAAGGGGTCTGAATACTTTCCAAATGCACTGTATATCCTGATGCTTAGTCACCTTATCCCTATACATATCTACTTCTGTCATTTCAGTATCCCTGCACATTGTAAATATAATATTTATTGTGTTTTTTGTTCTACCTTATGTTATATTTAGTACTACATTGCTCTTGATTACTGCATTGTTGGGTTTAGAGCTAGCAAGAAAGCCATTTCGTTGTACATGTGCACTTGACATTAAAACTTGAAGTCTTGGATATTTTTTCATCACTTTAGTATTTTGATCTGTATGGACAACACCTTGAATTATAGCCTCACTGGGTAACAGGAGGCTTGTGTTATTGGCTGCTTGGTACCTTAGAATATTAACTTGGCAGTCGTCCAGCTCACATCTCAAACATCTCAGGCTCCATTTTTACAAATGTTTTACTCTGTGACACACCTGTGATGTGTCACCACCCATGTACAGTATGTCAATTGTATTGGCTTTGCCTCTGGCCTAAAAACAGCCTTGAGTCGGGAGTTATCACATGAAAATCCCCGGGTTCTCATGCCTTATTGCTTAACTTAACTATGACTAAAATGGACAGGATCAGTCGCATATACCTTCTAACGGAGGGCAAGAAACTGGGTTTTCAACGAGATAATCTTCTGAAGAGCTCCTTGGCTCTTTGACAGATTATTTGTGGTTCTACTTTCTAATCAATGTGAATATGATTTATCCTCTTGAGTGTGATTATGTAAGCGCCACGGTCAAGGCACAATCAGACAAAGTAGTAGAAAGGGTTGGTTCTGTTCTCCTAACAATACGTCATAGATCCTGAAGATCGTTTGCTTGTCTAGCTAGTCCTCTCCATGGCTTTGAAGTAACAATCCATTTGATCTCAACATTTACTTATCCAGATTAGTCTTAATGTGATAAAACTATTTTGCAGGAGAGACCTGGTCCAAGATACTGTAGCAGAACAATATTATATGCCTTTCTATTCTGGGTCCCTCTGCTACTGAAAAACATGCTGGGGAAGTGTACAACCGTATTACCTGTTCAGAGATCAATTATTGTTCTCGCTGGGACACGGTCTTATTATATGTTTACATGAAAGACAATTTGGGCAGTCTATGATGTCAAGAACCTGATGCATTGTAAAACTGGAGGGTTGTTGTTATTCTTGTTGTTGTTGTTGTGTAGTTGGTGCTGGTTGTTGTTTTGATGGTACTCCATCAGTACGCCAGAGATTTTGTGTGTGTTTGGGTCGGTGGGTGTGTGCGCGGGCACATGTGCCTGCCTTTGTGTGTGCACAAGGAGAGGCGAAGGAGAGTGAGGAGAGGGTGGTGACTATGCTTCTCCCTGTCATTGCCTGGAGAGCAATCCCGCTGATTTATACCTGATTTATACCTCAGCTCCTGGCGCGTGCTACAACACAACACTCGCTGCATGTGAGATGGGCAACAGGGTGCTGTAAATCTGCAGCACATCCACTTACTGTGCTGATGCATGGCTGTCCTCTCTCCACTCCAAAGGTGTTTAAAAAAAAAATCTGCTTAAGGGTCCAGACGTTACTCTCCTCTTTGGTTAATTCATCTAACACTAGATCTACCCCTGGTGTCTTATAATGACCCTTTTGTTGTTGGGATAGAGAGAAGACTGAAACAGCATTGTTATTTTTTATTTCACCTTTATTTAACCAGGTAGGCCAGTTGAGAACAAGTTCTCATTTACAACTGCGACCTGGCCAAGATAAAGCAAAGCAGTGCGACACAAACAACAACACAGACTTACACATGGAATAAACAAGAGTACAGTCAATAACACAATAGAAAAAAAAAGAAAGTCTATATACAGTGTGTGCAAATGGCGTGAGGAGGTAAGGCAATAGATAGGCCATAGTAGCAAAGTAATTACAGTTTAGCAAATTAACACTGGGGTGATAGGTGAGCAGATGATGATGTGCAAGTAGTGATACGGGTGTGCAAAAGAGCAGAAAAGTAAATAAAAACAATATGGGGATGAGGTAGGTAGATTGGGTGGGCTATTTACAGATGGACTATGTACAGCTGCAGCGATCGGTAAGCTGCTCAGATAGCTGATGTTTAAAGTTGGTGAGGGAAATGTAAGTCTCCAGCTTCAGCGATTTTTACAATTCGTTTCAGTCACTGGCAGCAGAGAACTGGAAGGAAAGGCGGCCAAAGGAGGTGTTGGCTTTGGGGATGACCAGTGAGTTATACCTGCTGGAGCGCGTGCTATGGGTGGGTGTTGTTATCGTGACCAGTGAGCTGAGGTAAGGCGGAGCTTTACCTAGCATAGACTTATAGATGACCTGGAGCCAGTGGGTCTGGCGACAAATATGTAGCGAGGGCCGGCCGACTAGAGCATATAGGTCACAGTGGTGGGTGGTATAAGGAGCTTTGGTAACAAAACGGATGGCACTGTGATAGACTGCATCCAGTTTGCTGAGTAGAGTATTGGAAGCTATTTTGTAGATGACATCGCCGAAGTCGAGTATCGGTAGGATAGTCAGTTTTACTAGGGTAAGTTTGGTGGCGTGAGTGAGGCTTTGTTGCGAAGCATGTCGGGTTGAACATGGGACCTCGAGTCCTCTTTAATCGGGGCGGCAGGTAGCCTAGTGGTTAGAGCATTAGACTAGTAACCGAAAGGTTGCAAGATTGAATCCCCGAGCTGACAAGGTACAAATCTGTTGTTCTGCCCCTGAACAAGGTAGGTAATCCACTGTTCCTAGGCCGTCATTGAAAATAAGAATTTGTTCTTAATTGACTTGCCTAGTTAAATAAAGGTAAAATGAAAAACCGCCTTTGTAGTAAATACAGTATTACAGAAAAAGTTACTTGTGCATTTAGGCACAAGAGCTAACACCATATCTTCCTTTTTTTTTGTAAATGCAGAACAGACACAATAACCTTTTTTGAAATTAATTTAGTAACAGTTATAAACAGTATGCAACAGTTTCACTAGTTCAGATATGACAACAGCGTACAACCCCCCCCCCCCCCTAAACGTCGAATTTCAAAGTGTTTAAGGTTAAGTGTAGACATTAACTCCAAATGTTTAAGGTTAAGGTTAAGTTTAGGCATTAACTCCGAATTCTTAAGGTTAGGCATTAGCGCAACGTTGGCTATACTTGGACGCTATTTACGTGAATCAAAGTAAATTAAGGTGGATAAAAAAAATTGATGTTCTTTACTGCCCACTGCATTCCTGATTGTTTAGCTGAAGGTGTCCTATAACACTGTGCCAAGTGACAATTTTTCCTGTTGTGGTATTTTCTTACTGTAATATCATATTTGACACGTGGTCAGCTGCTGGACACAAATGTGAACGGTTATTTAACCTCAGACACTTGCAGAGGTCTCTAATTTTCTTTCTATTTTATTAATGAAACCTGTTCCTGGTTAGAATGGTGAATTGCACTGACCTGAGGCTGTCAGCTTCTCATATCAGGCAAATATTGCCAACTACTGGTCATTTTTAAAGGTAAAAGGTGTCTACTGCGCCATGAATAGCATTTTAACGAGAGGGAATCAGTCAAATCACATGTAAATCATTTGTAATGCATCAATCAAAGTAATAAAGTAAAGTAAAGTAAAATTGAGAAACGCATTTTGTCATTCTGCTAAGGATCTCCGTCTACCAGCAGGAAAACACATTTCTTCATTTGATCCTCATTGGCTTTCATATGAATGGGTGTCATGGCAACTAAATCAACAATGACCAAAATGGAGAGAGATTTTCGAGGTGGCGAGTGAGGAGCTGGCAGGAGCCGGTAGTCACAAGTTAATCATTTAAGAGCTTAAACTGTACATGTAGAACTGAGGCTGTATTTATATCACTAAATATTCACGTGGAGTCGTGAAATTTTATATTTGTACTTCTGAATATGTTACAATGTATGAGACCACATTTTTTTGACAGGGGGGTTTAAATCATCTTGGGAAAAGAGGGAGAAATACTTAATGTGTAGGCATGTCTAAGCATACGTGCGCTGTCTGAGCATAGAAGATGACACACTAACTCCGAATGCTTAAGGTAAGGGTTAAGGTTTGGGATAGGCTTAAAACAAAAATATAAAAACGACTTTCTATCTCTGGATTCGAACATGCTAACTTTCAAACAGATGCAGATGCAGATGCTTACACCCATCCACCATCCCAGTCTACAATGCCCTAGCAAAGCGCTCACTGTTGCCCCTAGTGGTCGGTTTCAACGTCATCTCCTAACATCCTCAGACATGGATGGACATTGAATACTGACTTGTATCATGAGTGACCTGCTTGAGACTAACTGTGCCTTCCACTGAAGGTGTTGATGATGATTCTGCCCCATAAGACACCCCGGTGTTGGACTTGGTCATGTCAAAGTCTTGTAGATAAGAGAGTGGGGGTGGGGGGGATTGCCTGACTAACTGGGGATCGCCTTGGGGCTGGTGAAGCCTCTCATGGGAAGCGGGGACAGGCTCAGGCATTGTCTCTGGGAGGACACTGATGTGAGGTGTCTTCGGTTTCACCTAATTGTGCACCCCTGAGTGCACGTGGTAGAAGCTTGTTGTGTCTGCACGATTCCTTTTTGTTGAGAGTCTCTCACCCAGACACCGTCACCAGGGCGTAGTGTGGACAAGGTCTTAGTGTGCCTTCTGTTTTAGTTTTGATTGGTTATCATCGTCCATGAAGGCTGGGAGGTCAGGCCACCCCGGCGCCAGAGGAGGGAAGTGTTGGCACAGTAGGGCAATGTGTTTTGCCTTGAAGGCGCTCATCAGGGCTGTAGCCACCAGAGAGAGAAGTGGAGCAACACACCAGGAGTGCAAGTTATGGACAGACTATTTAATGGACAGACTATTTCTTAAGGAGCTTTTTTGCCATCTGAACAGCCATCATGCACTCCACTACTGCCTGTGAGGTTAAGGAGAGCAGCATGGCAATCTCGATAAACCTAGAGAAGTAGTCAAACATCTGCCAGGTGGGAGACGTACTTGCCTAAGTGGTTTACCAGGCCCATGAATCGACGCATCTTGGTCACAGTTTGTGGCTCAGACATCTGACTGAGGGCATTGAACCTTGTCTGGGTCAACTCTGACACCGTCCCTGTCGATGATTTGTCAGAGGACCTTGACCTGCTTTTTTGAGAACTCAGCTTGATGCAGCTGTTCCAGAACTGAGTCGTGTGTCGTGTTGTTCCGGTGTTGCTGCAAACACAAGGGTGTCGTCCATTTGACAGAGGATGCCCTCCAAGTCCTTCCAGGAGCTGGGACATTTCAGGAGCTGGGACGTTTTCGGGCAATCTCTTGTTCCGAAGGGGAATCCCTTGAAGCAATAGCAACCAAAAGGAGTGATGGATGTTGTAATAAGCATTGACAGGAGGATCTGCCAAAACCCTGATTGTGCATCCAGTTTTGTGAAGATCTTTGCGTATTTTAGTTGACCGAGCATGTGTTCCACACAGGGAAGCATGTGCAGTTCACGGCGAACCTATTTGTTCATGATAGTGAGGTCTACGCTGATCCTCAGGTTCCTATCAGCTGTAGGAACCACCACTATTCCCACTTATTTGAAAAGTCATTACTTTATTACATTGAGTAGCAAGCTACCCCTTGGTCGTTAGGGCAAATCTGGTCTGTGATAGGAGTTTTTTTTTCTCACACCTAGCTCGGTTATTAGACTATTCTTTAGTAAAGGTTGAATAGGCTATTGTTCAGCTATTAGCCCCCCTCCCCAACTTGCAACAAATTGTTGTTGTTCCCATCTCATTTCTTTTCCTCTTTCACGCATCATCATTCTGCGCCTGAGTGGCTCGCTTGTGGGCGTGCTGGCAGGATATGGCAGCATCTTTGGTTGTGCGTCAAGAATTCTGCATACACAGTAACAAGTTTGTATGAAGGTGTGGTTATTCACAGGCACATTTTTATATGCTATGGAGATACATTTGTGTCTTTTTGTCGAGAGCAAAACTTTTTTTTATTTTCATTCAACAACAAAAAATATTCTGAAAGCAACTTTTTCCGACACAAAGGAAGTCATAGCGGACACCTACTAAGAAGGACAGGTTGATGATGGCATCTAAGGTAAGCAGCACTGGGCGTTCTTCTGTCCAACTTTTACATAGCTAGTAGTTAACTCCTACGATTCAGTGTCGGTTCATAACATTCTACTATATTACATACATACATACCGTAGAATGATAAATCATGCAATTATTATTCTCAAGCTAACCAAAAGCATTTAGCTACGAACGCCTGTTCTCGCCATTTTCAGTTGAATTCATCTAACTTTCTTTCATGGCATCTCATAAGCAGGCCATGTCATATTTGTTTCATAGTCGATATACAGTATAATCATATTTCATGACAGTGTAATGGTTAGCTTTTTTTACAGAAGGATGAAAGAACACAATATGTCTGTCAGGGAATGCTATTCTGATATGTCAAATTGTCACACCCTGATCTGTTTTACCTGTACTCGTTATTGTCTCCACCCCCTCCAGGTGCAGCTTGTTTTCCCCTGTGTATTTATCCCTGTGTTTCCTGTCTCTCTGAGCCAGTTCGTCTTGTATGTTCCAAGTCAACCAGCATTTTTCCCGTTCTCCTGCTTTTTGCTATTCTCCTTTTTCTAGTCCTCCCGGGTTTGACCCCTGCCTGTTTTTCTGGACTCTGTACCTGCCTGCCTTGACCACGAGCCTGTCTGCCACTGTGTACCTCCTGGACTCTGATCTAGTTTTGACCTTTTGCCTGTCCACGACCATTCTCTTGTCTACTCTTTTTGGATTTATTAAACATCTTAAACTCCAACCATCTGCCTCCTGTGTCTGCATTTGGGTCTCGCCTTGTGTCACGATAGTACAAACTGGCCATGACAGACCCAGCAGACTTGGACCAGCTTCGCCACACTGTCTCCCTGCAGAGAGACACCATTGGGAGACATGAGGAGCTGTTACAGGACCTTCTGGAAGGGCTTCGTTCTCTGACAGAACGCCACGACCAAGGGTTTATGGCTACTATGGAGCTAATTAAGGAGTTAACTCATAGGCTGTCTGCAATCCCTGAGAGACCCCAACCTCCCAGTAAATTTTTTACTTTTAGTGGTGAGTTGGTACAGCCTACCCCGGTTCCCCGAGAACCCCGCTTACCTCCTCCGGAGCAATATTCTGGAGATCCTGGTACCTGTTGGGGCTTTCTTTCTCAGTGCTCACTTATTTTTGAGCTAAAGCCACCCTCGTTCCTTTCGGATCAATCGGATCAATCGATAATATATAATATTACGCTAATGTCGGGAAGGGCGCTCTCCTGGGCTACGGCTGTTTGGGAGCAACAATCCACCCTTTGTTGTCATCTGGAGGAATTCATGGCAGAGGTAAAGGAAGGTATTTGAGTCTCCGGTATCCGGGAGAGAGGCGGCCAGTAAACTTCTTGATTTAAGTCAAAACTCTCGTGGTGTGGCAGACTACCCGGTTGATTTTTGCACGTTGGCCGCCGAGAGTGCCTGTAATCCAGAGCCTGTCTTCGATACCTTTCTTCATGGATTATCCGAGGTGGTAAAAGATGAGTTAACTGCTCGGCAATTGCCGGTAGATCTCGACTCCCTCATCGCCCTTACCATTAAAATTGATTGACGCTTAAGGGAACGCAGGAGTGAGAGGAGGTCTGACCTCGGGCACACTCGTTCACCCGCTATGACTCCTTCACCTTCGAAGGAATCCGGAAGTTCACGAAGGCAGTTTTCCCGAGAGGATCCGAAGCCACCCGAGCTCCCTCGTGAATTATCTACGACGGGTGAGTTGGATTCTACTGAGCCTATGCAATTGGGAAGAGCTAGGTTATCGTTTGCGCAATGCTCTCGTAGGCTGAACTCCAACTGTTGTCTGTACTGTGGAGGGGCAGGACATTACATAGCTTCCTGCCCTGTTAGGAAACCCTTGTCTCTGGTGGGTACTAGTACTATGAGTCAGACTGTGAGTTCCCTAATTCCCATCACCCGCACACCTTTCTTTGTGCTTATGCTGTTAGGGTGACGAACTTCAGTCGCTGCGAATGCTTATTGACTCTGGAGTGGATGAAAGTTTTATGGATGCTACTATTGCTTCTGAGCTAGGTATTCCCATTCAACCTCTCTCGGGTTCCCATGGATGCCAGGGCACTGGATGGCTGCTCAATAGGTGGAGTCACCCATTGCACTGTGCCCATTCAAATACGGATTTCCGGTAACCACAGTGAGACCATACAGTTCCTCCTCATTGCATCTCCCAATGTTCCTATTTTGGGGTTTTCCTGGCTCCAAAAACATAACCCTGTTATTGACTGGACCACAAACTCTATCATGGGTTGGAGCCCATTTTGTCATTCCCACTGTCTTCAAGCAGCATTTCAGAGGACAGATTTTTGTTTCTTTATGATTTCGTTTTGAAAAGACAATGTTTTTGCCTTTAATGTAAGGCCCCTGGTCTGTACTCTTTCAGATAGTTTGGGATCTCCGGGTCCAACCACTAATCTATCTCTAATAAGTTAATCATAAGGTGAGTTATAGTGTTATTAGTCACTTCCGATACCATCTCTCCTTTTTTTTTTCAGGCAATCAGAGGACACATAACATTCTTTGGGCTCACACACACAGTGGTTTAATAGCATAAGATTGACACATTGTGTACAAATCACAATACCCCCTTTTGCCCTATGTGACATAAGTGTGGGGTCTGAGGGGAGCTGCTCAGGCCTCTCTCCCGTGGTGGAAGACTGGAATCCCTGATGTGAAGACATGCACTCTGCTATCCGAGGCAGTGGAAAGTGCTAATGAGCGAAGTAAAAGATGAGTATTTAAACACGCTGACTTCAGCAGGGGGTCAAAACGTTGAACCTCAGTTGTCTTTGAGATTTTGATGTAGTCAGAACCCAGCCTCATTAAAACCATATCATCTGGCTGGACTTGAGCTGGAAATACATGGCTTTTGTAGAGCAAACAACAGTACATGGAATTTGTTATTGTGTGTCTCCATGAATAAGTTATTCTTAATTGAGAAAAGGTGCACCCAGCGTTAGAAGAGACTTTAAAGCTGTTGGTAGAAGTCAGAGATATATCCTGACTTCTACCGTGAGGATGTGATTATATTCTTCTGGGAGGATAGAACCAATTACCCTACCCACAAAGCGAATGATTCCCTATAACAGTGAGCATAAATATACAGTTGGGTTTCTTACCCCGTTTATTAGTAGTGTGTCGTTATGTTTGAATGCCACACTGCAGTTAATTAACTGGCTTATTATCTCAAGAGATATGCCTCCTATTACCTCCGTGACAAACAGGGACAAACGCAAACCACTTCAATCAATTACATAGGAGAAAAATACAGCCAGTCTCACATAGAAGGCATAAAATATTTTTTGAGGGAGGGTAAACTGGTCAAAACCAGTTCTCACTTACGAGAGGGTGATGACGAGGACCAATAGAAGACATTTTACTTCCCTTTTTTCTCTCCAATTTCAATCTCGTCTCATCGTTGCAACTCCCCAATGGGCTCGGAAGGCGAAGGTCAAGTCATGCGTCCTCCGAAACATGACCGGCCAAACTGTGATTCTTAACTCCCGACCGCTCACATCCTGTTGAAGTAATATGGCTACAGGTTCATCTGCCTCACCTAAAGCCCATTCTTGTGGGAAGCTGCTATAGACCACCAAGTGATAACAGTCAGCATCTGGATAATATGTGTGAAATGCTTGATAATTTATGTGATATCAACAGAGAAGTATTTTTTTCTGGGTGATTTAAATATTGATTGGCTATCATCAAGCTGCCCACTCAGGAAAAAACTTCAAAATCTAACCAGTGCCTGCAACCTGGATCAGGTTGTCAGTCAACCTACCAGGGTAGTTACAAACAGCACAGGAATTGAATCATCAACATGTATTGATCACATCTTTACTAAAGCTGCAGATATTTGCTTTTAAGCAGTATCCAAATCCATAGGATGTAGTGATCACAATATAATAGCCATTTCTAGGAAAACCAAAGATCCAAAGCCTGGGCCTGATAGTGTATAAGAGGTCATACAATAAGTTTTGTAGTCATTCATATGTTGATGGTGTTGAGAATATTTGCTGGTCTGTGGTGTGTAATGAAGAGCAACCAGACGCTGCACTTGACGCATTTATGGAACAACTTATTCCAGTTACTAATAAGCACGCACCCATTAAGAAAATGACTGTAAAAACGGTTAAATCCCCTTGGATTGATGAGGAATTAAAAAATTGTATGGTTGAGAGGGATGAGGCAAAAGGTAAGCAATTAAGTCTGGCAGCCCAACTGATTGGCAAACGTACTGAAAATTAAGAAATCATGTGACTAAACTAAACAAAAATAAACTACACTATGAAACAAAGATCAATTATATAAAGAATGATAGTAAAAAGATTTGGGGGACCTTAAATGACATTTTGGGGGAAAAAGCCAACTCAGTTCCTTCATTTATTGAATCAGATGGCTCACTCATCACAAAGCCCACTGATATTGCAAACTACTTTAATGACTTTTTCATTGGCAAGATAAGCAAACTTAGGGATGACATCCCAGCAACAAACGCTGACACTACACATCCAAGTATATCTGACCAAATTATGAAAGGCAAGAATTGTACTTTTGAATTCCGTAAAGTCAGTGTGGAAAAGGTGAAAAAATTATTGTTGTCTACCAACAATGACAAGCCACCAGGGTCTGACAATCTAAATGGAAAAATACTGACGATAATAGCAGACGATATTGCCACTCCTATTTGCCACATCTTCAATTTAAGCCCACTAGAGAGCATGTGCCCTCAGGCCTGGAGGGAAACTAAAGTCATCCCGCTACCCAAGAATTGTAAAGCCTCCTTTACTGGCTCAAATAGTCGACCAATCAGCCTGTTACCAACCCTTAGTAAACTTCTGGGAAAAAATGTGTTTGACCAGATACAATGCTATTTTACAGTAAACAAATTGACAACAGAATTTCAGCATGCTTATAGGGAAAGACACTCAACAAACACAGCACTTACACAAATTACTGATGATTGGCTGAGAGAAATTGATGATAAAATTATTGTTGGGGCTGTCTTGTTAGACTTTAGTGCAGCCTTTGCAATTATTGATCATAGTCTACTGCTGGAAAAACGCATGTGTTATGGCTTTACACCCCTGCTATAATGTGGATACAGAGTTACTTGTCTAACAGAACACAGAGGGTGTTCTTTAATGGAAGCCTCTCAAATATAATCCAGTTAGAATCAGGAATTCCCCAGGGTAGCTGTTTATGCCCCTTGCTTTTATTTTTTTTTACTAATGACATGCCACTGACTTTGAGTAAAGACAGAGTTTCTATGTATGCGGATGACTCAACACCATACACGTCAGCTACTACAGCGACTGAAATGACTGCAACACTCAACAAAGAGCTGCAGTTCGTTTCAGAGTGGGTGGCAAGGAATAAGTTAGCCCTAAATATTTCTAAAACTAAAAGCATTGTATTTGGAACAAAACACTCACTGAACCCTAAACCTCAACTAAATCTTGTAATAAATAATGTGGAAATTGAGCAAATTGAGATGACTAAACTGCTTGAAGTAACCCTAGATTGTAAACTGTCATGGTCAAAACATAATGATTCAGTAGTAGCTAAGATTGGGAGAAGTCTGTCTATAATAAAGCAATGCTCTGCCTTCTTAACAACATTATCATAGTTTTGTCGCACCTTGACTACTGTTCAGTCGTGTGGTCAGGTGCCACAAAAAAGAACTTAGGAAAATTGCAATTGGCTCAGAACAGGGCAGCATAGCTGGCCCTTGGATGTACACAGAGAGCTAATATTAATAACATGCATGTCAGTCTCTCCTGGCTGAAAGTGGAGGAGAGATTGACTTCATCACTACTTTGATTTATGAGAGGTATTGACATGTTGAATGCACCGAGCTGTCTGTCTAAACTACTGGCACACAGCTCAGACACCCATGCATACCCCACAAAACTAGAGGTCTCTTCACAGTCCCCAAGTCCAGAACAGACTATGGGAGGCACACAGTACTACATAGAGCCATGACTACATGGAACTCTATTCCACATCAAGAAATTGACGCAAGCAGTAAAATTTGATTTAAAAAACTGATTAAAAACACCTTATGGAACAGTGGGAACTGTGAAGCAACACAAACATTGGCACACACACGCACGCACGCACGCACGCACGCACGCACGCACGCACGCACGCACGCACGCACGCACGCACGCACGCACGCACGCACACACACACACACACACACACACACACACACACACACACACACACAAACAAAACAAACACTATACATACACATGGATTTAGTACTGTAGATATGTGGTAGTGATGGAGTAGGGGCCTGAGGGCACACAGTGTGTTGTGAAATCTGTGAATGTATTGTAATGTTTTTAAAATTGTATAAACTGCCTTAATTTTGCTGGACCCCAGGAAGAGTAGCTTTGAGAGTAGCTTTGGCAGCAGCTAATGGGGATCCATAATAAATACAAATACCTCCCTCTGCATCTGGATCCTGGACTTCCTGACGGGCCTCCTGCAGTTGGTCAGGGTAGACAACAACACTTCTGCCACGGTAACCCTCAACACGGGAGCCCCTCAGGGGTTCGTGCTTAGTCCCCCCCCCCCCATGTACTCCCTGTTCACCCCTGACTGGGTGGCCGCGCTCGACTCCAACACCATCTTTATGTTTGCTGAAGACACGATGGTGGTAGGCTTGATCACCTACGATGATGAGACAGCCTATAGGGAGGCGGTCAGAGACCTGGCAGTGTGGTGCCAGGACAACAACCTCTCCCTCAACATCTGCAAGACAAAGGATCTGATCGGAAACGGAGGGCCGAGCACCCCTCCCATTCACATCGACGGGGCTGTAGTGACAAGATCACTAAGGATCTATCAAACTCCACACACACCAACACAGTCGTGAAGAGGGCACAACAATTCCTCTGGGATCTCTGTTTGGAGTTCTGATTGGGTTTTTTGTTTGGGAATTCATGCACCAAGATAATACTTAAATCACAAAAAAAAGGAGTAAGATGTATCAATGTAAATTAGGACATTAATAAAATGCTTGGATGACAACCAAAACTTGTTGAATTTCATTGAATATTTAGCTCCTGGATTCGAATGCTTTATTTCATCAATATTGGATGGATTAAAAAAAGTCCACAGTACATATAACTAGGGACATCAAACATTCAGCCTGCTGCACAGTCCCTATGGACGCTTTAGTTTAGAGCGCCTCGTTAAATTGTGCTTTTTTTTACTCTCTCCATGGTTAAAGTAGGAAGAAATATGTCATTGTTGAAAAAATGTGTGAGTCTGCAAAGATGTCATCAAGGTGAAGGGTGGCTACTTTGAAGAATCTAAAATAGAAAATATATTTTGGATTTGTTTAATACTTTTTTGGTTACTACACGATTCCATATGTGTCATTTCGTTGTTTTTGATGTCTTCAATATTATTCTACAATGTAGAAAAAAGTACAAATAAATAAATAAAAGTTTGGACACCTACTCATTCAAGTGTTTTTCTTTATTTGTACTATTTTCTACAGCTTCACCTGGAATGCTTTTCTAACAGTCTTTAAGGAGTTCCCACATATGCTGAGCACTTGTTGGCTGCTTTTCCTTCACTCTGCGGTCCAACTCATCCCAAACCATCTCAATTGGGTTGAGGTTGGGTGATTGTGGAGGCCAGGTCATCTGACACAGCACTCAATCACTCTCCGTCTTGGTCAAATAGCTCTTACACAGCCTGGAGGAGTGTTGGTTCATTGCCCTGTTGAAAAACAAATGATAGTCCCACTAGCGCAAACCAGATGAGATGGCGTATCGCTGCAGAATGCTGTGGGAGCCATGCTGGTTAAGTGTGCCTTGAATTCTAAATAAATAACTGACAGTGTCACCAGCAAAGCACCCCCACACCATCACACCTCCTCGTCCATGTTTCACAGTGGGAACCACACATGCAGAGATCATCCGTTCACCTACTATGCGTCTCACAAAGACGGTGGTTGGAAGAAAACATGTTCAATTTGGACTCATCAGACCAAAGGACAGATTTCCACCAGTCTAATGTCCATTGCTCGTGTTTCTTGGCTCAAGCAAGTCTCTTCTTATTATTGGTGTCCTTTAGTAGTGGTTTCTTTGGTGTAATTTGACCATGAAGGCCTGAGTCCTTCACTCACGCCGCCAAACTTACCCTAGTAAAACTGACTATCCTACCGATCCTCGACTTCGGCGATGTCATCTACAAAATAGCTTCCAATACTCTACTCAGCAAACTGGATGCAGTTTATCACAGTGCCATTCGTTTTGTTACTAAAGCACCTTATACGACCCACCACTGCGACCTGTATGCCCTAGTCGGCTGGCCCTCGCTACATGTTCGTCGTCAGACCCACTGGCTCCAGGTCATCTACAAGGCTATGCTAGGTAAAGTGCCGCCTTATCTCAGTTCACTGGTCACGATGGCTACACCCACCCGCAGCACGCGCTCCAGCAGGTGTAGATCTCACTGATCATCCCTAAAGCCAAAACCTCATTTGGACGCCTTTCCTTCCAGTTCTCTGCTGCCTGCGACTGGAACGAATTGCAAAAATCTCTGAAGTTGGAGACTTTTATCTCCCTCAACAACTTTAAAAATCTGCTATCCGAGCAGCTAACCGATCGCTGCAGCTGTACATAGTCCATCTGTAAACTACCCACCCAATTTACCTACCTCACCCCCCATACTGCTTTTATTTATTACTTTTCTGCTCTTTTGCACACCAGTATCTCTTCTTGCACATGATCATCTGATGATTTATCACTCCAGTGTTAATCTGCTAAATTGTAATTATTCGATTTATTGCCTACCTCATGCCTTTTGCACACATTGTATATAGATTCTCTTTTTTTTCTACCATGTTATTGACTTGTTTATTGTTTACTCCATGTGTAACTCTGTGTTGTCTGTTCACACTGCTATGCTTTATCTTGGCCAGGTCGCAGTTGCAAATGAGAACTTGTTCTCAACTAGCCTACCTGGTTAAATAAAGGTGAAATAAAAAAATAAAATAAAAAAATTCACGCAGTGTCCTCTGAAAAGTTGATGTTGAGATGTGTCTGTTACTTGAACTCGGTGAAGCATTTATTTTGGCTGCAATTTCTGAGGCTGGTAACTCTAATGAACTTATCCTCTGCAGCAGAGGCAACTCTGGGTCTTCCTTTCCTGTGGCAGTCCTCATGAGAGCCAGTTTCACCGTAGCGCTTGGTGGTTTTTGCGACTGCAGTTGAAGAAACGTTAAAAGTTCTTGAAATGTTCCATAATCCATGACCTTCATGTCTTAAAGTAAGGATGGACTGTTGATTCTCTTTGCTTATTTGAGCTGTTCTTGCCATAATATGGACTTGGTCTTTACCAAATAGGGCTATCTTCTGATGAGTCCAAATAACAAATAAATGTTGTCTTGGAGACATGAAAACGCAACAAATTGTGACTGCTCACTGGACTCAACTTTCGTTCTTCGGTCAGCTAAAACAGAAACTACTTTGTCACAACACAACTGATTGGCTCAAACGCATTAAGAAGGAAAGAAATTCCACAAATGAACTTTTAACAAGGCACACCTGTTAATTGAAATGCAATCCAGGTGACAACCTCATGAAGCTGGTTGAGAGAATACCAAAAGTGTGCAACGCTGTCATCAAGGCAAACGGTGGCTACTTTGAAGAATCTCAAATATAAAATATATTAGGATTTTTCTTTTTTACACTTTTTTGGTTACTACCTGATTCCATATGTGTTATTTAATAGTTTTGATGTCTTCACTATTATTTTACAATGTAAAAAATAGTAAAAATTAAGAAAAACGCCTGAGTGAGTAGGTGAGTACAAACTTTTGACTGGTACTGTATATAAACACTAGTTATAAAAAAACTAGTTATGACTAACACTTAAATTCGTGGTGACGCAGAGAGCAAGAAAATGCACTCACCTACTGTATCTGGCATGGGACATTATTAGCTCTCATGCATACAGACCTCTCTAGTGTCATCAGAAACAAAAAAAACACAGTATTATTACTATTATACATTTTATTTTAAGGGCTTTTCAAGACACCCAAAGTCACTTGACACCAAGTGCTCAGCCAACTTTATTACTTCAGTCAAATCACGTCAAACTGCAATCAGTTCACACAGACGCTTCCGTTTGATAGTGCTTGGATCAGTATCCACTCCTCACAGAATCAGAGAAAGAGAAGGAGAGGAAGAGAGAAGGAGAGACAAATAGACTACCATTGCTGTTCCCTTTTCCTATGATGACATTATTGCTTGCAGTCTGGTGTCTCTTAATTTAATCTAGTCAAAGTGCAACAATAGCATCTGGATCAGAGGAACGTAATACATACAAACAGTCCTAACCTTCAAAACAGAGCGATGTACTTGGTTTAGCCCAGACCCCCCACACACTCCCCAAGCTCGGGGTTGTCAACCCTGCTTCTGAAGAGCTATAGGGTGTGCAAGCTTGGTAAGTTACATATTAGCATTAATACACCTGAAACAGCTTATCAAAGTCTTGATGAGAGGTTGATATTTTGTGTTAGTGCTGGGATGGAGCAAAAGTCTGCCCAATGCAATTCACCTCCCATTCACAGATAGATCCCTCAGTATCAAAAGAATACATACCAACAACTGACCTAAAACGACATATTATACGCTATGCAGTACGTATTGTGAATAAATACCAGTGACATCACAGGGTCAGAGGTGATTAACTGGTTTGGAATGCTGCTACAGACTGGACTCTGACCTACAGTGTCACAATCTCATATCCTATTGAACGTTTAGAGAGCTAATGAGAGAAGGGAATGAGAGAAGGAGAAGAAGAGAGGAGTAGACTTCCCCCCAGGGGTTGGTGTCTCAGAGGGTCGGAGGGGTTGTGTAGCTGATGGTCCAGGTGTGTGTGTGTGTGTGTGTGTGTGTGTGTGTGTGTGTGTGTGTGTGTGTGTGTGTGTGTGTGTGTGTGTGTGTGTGTGTGTGTGTGTGTGTGTGTGTGTGTGTGTGTGTGTGTGTGTGTGTGTGTGTGTGTGTGTCTCTAGGTGACAGACTTTAGTTTGACCAGGGGTGTGGCCCAGGGGTGGTCCCAGGGCCACATCCTCGATCACCTTCCTGATCTCTATATCTATCTCCTGTAGGGAAGGAGGAAGAACGTAAGAAAGAAGGGAAGGAAGAAGAAAGACAAGAGAAAACATTTATTGGAGAACTTGCTCCACCTTTGTGTGTGTGTGTGTTTATGTGTTTGTGTGTGTTGGTGAAGATGTGTGTACCTTCCTCCTCCACAGAAGTAATGTTGGATGACACGCATTCCTTTACCATAGTGATGGGGTCACTCTTACTCCGCATTTCCTGGATCTCCTCATGGGTACGGTATCTATAGGAAGTTACATCACACACAGGAAGAGGGGTTAGACCTGATTAACAGGATTCATCTCTAGCCCTTGGTCAATGAGAGAGAGAGAGAGACAGAGCCCTGGAAATAAAGTGGTACTAGAGTACTGGGATGCATCCCAAAACAACACTGCACTACACTGAGGGGTATCTAGACAGGGTATAATAGGGCGTGAGGGAGAGTGGCAACACAAGGAGGTGGGTAAGGTGAGAGAGAGAGAGAGAGAGAGGTGAGTGAGGGGGTAGAGAGGGACCAGGGGTCAGGTGACAGTCACAGGGTCAGGGGTCAGAGATCACTTCTCACCTAACCTTGGTAAATCTAAGTAAAGGAATGGAATAATAATATATACATATAAATATATGGATGAGCAATGACCGAGCTGCATAGGCAAGATGCCATAGATGGTATAAAATGCAGTATAAACATATGAGATGAGTAATGCAAGATATGTAAACATTATTCAAGTGGCATTACTAAAGTGACATTTACTAAAGTGGCCAATGATTTCAAGTCTGCGATGGCTGTTTAACAGTCTGAAGGCCTTGAGATAGAAGCTATTTTTCAGTGTCTCAGACCCAGCTTTGATGCACCTGTACTGACCTCACCTCCTGGATGGTAGCTGGGTGAACAGGCAGCGGCTCAGGTGGTTGTTGTCCTTGATGATCTTTTTGGCCTTCCTGTGACATCGGGTGCTGTAGGTGTCCTGGAGGGCGGGTAGTTTGCCCCTGGTGATGCGTTGTGCAGACCGTTATCTGTAGCTATCCGATTATGTCAGCTTCAAATAAATAAATAATTGTGTCAGTAAAGTGTCTAATTGAACACGCTGAGGATTAACAAAGTATAGAGGTTGCTGAAATGGAAGTATTTACCGACATTGTAATTTCTTCGTCGATAATAAGATGCACTTAAAATAAACTGACACGGTAGTATACCCAAGTTCGTTGCGGTTTGTCTGTTAGAAGAGCGCGAACGGTACATGTCACCACGGTTATTTTACCAGTTCCTTTGATTTCAATACAATATCGATGTGAGTGATTCATTTGCACACTCTATTGAGTACAGCAGAACAAGCGAATCAATTCCAGTCTTGAGTGAATGCTTGGTAAATATTGGTGCGTGTGCAATTCGCAAGGTAGGCTACTAACTGTGATGTGTGTGTAGGGAGAAACTTTTATGAATTGTGGTCTTCAAAATATCAATACTTATTTCAGCATATTGATTATGAATTTGGACATCTACAAACAGTGTTTTGACACTCAGCCATCAATAGAAAAGCCATGACAACAGGAAGCAGGAACAGTATCATTTTCAATGTGTTTTACAAATATAAATGGCACTTTTAACTGAATTTTTCATCAGGAATCTACCCAAAAACGTGCTATAATTTATTGATTTTGATGATATTAGTGTAATCATGAAAATATGTTTGTGAAATGGCCCCGCTACAGACGTCTATATTGGTCCACTAATGCAAGACTAGTAAAAGGCCAGTGCATACTTTGGTATAATAAAAAAAAAGTTGTTTATTTATTTTTATTTTTCAGGGGATGCTGCCAGCATCCTCAGCACCCCTACTTCAACGTCTATGCCCCCCAGGGTTAAATGCCCCCCTCCTGTAATTCTCACAGAAACCACGGTCACAATATTATTTAAACACTTTCCCTGGATGCCACTAGTCATGTACAACAAAAAACGTAATCGGTCTCATCTCAACTTTTTTAAGTCACTCCAACAAAACGATTTTGAGGTACATTGAGCTAATAACTTGTCATGTACAGAAAGTTATATACAGTATATAATCTAATGAAGGTATATCTATAAACGTTTTCTATTTTTTTTTTCTTTTCTTTTTGGGGGGTGGATCAGCTTAATATTGCGGAAAGAATGTTGTTTCCAATGTAATTGTCTGCATCATTTCCAATCCCCCATATTTTTTTGGGTAAATATATATATCCATTCACGTATGCATACATATACACATATATACATACACATACCTACATAGACATACATACTTTTTTTTAAAGAGTATACCTTTATTATTATTACCTGCAAACCCTACCACCGATCCCCCAATTGGAGTAAACTGATAAACATTTCTGTTTTAACCTTCAATTTATACATCTTATACACATTTACAGACACAGTCTACTTTATAATAGTTCTCTCTTGTTTGTTCTTAGTCCTTCCTCTATTTCTGTTGTCCATCCAGTTTGATTTCCACTTGTAACTGTGCTATTTCACAATAGCTCCGCACCTATACACATTTCACAGATCCCGTATGCCCTACATTGTTTATCTTGTTATTAGTCCCACCCTTCAGCTCCACTCAACCTTTCCCATCTATCTTCCAACATCATCCATTTCGGATTTTTATTTGCCATATATTTTTCAGCTGTGCTGTGATGCTTCACAAAAGATTTGAATCTTCCTATTCTCATAGCTTCCACGGATTGTAAATTAAAAATAAACATTTTTGCTAAAATAATTATTATATTATTGATTGATTGACTATGGCTTTTCAAATCCCCCAGTATTGCTATCTGTAGCGTTAGTTCTACGCAAATGTTGCAATTCTTCAACCATTCCTGGACCTGTGACCAAAAACGAGCTACATGCGGACAATACCAAAATAAATGGTCTAATGACTCTGCCTCCTCACAGCAGAATCTACAGAGCTGAGAAGATTGTATCCCCCATATATATAACATTCTATTAGTTGCAAGAATTTTGTACAATAATTTAAATTGAAAAATTCGAAGTTTTGAATCCGGCGTTGTTTTGCGTATCAATTCATAAACCATGTGCCATGGAATGGGTACATCGAAAATCTCTTCCCAACTATTTTGCAATTTATATGGCACAGCTGTAAGTTTTTTGGTCCTTAAATGAAATTGGTATATGTTTTTATTTATCACACTTTTCTTTAACCATTTATGTTCTTTAATATAAGGCCGACATACAAGTTCCTTACTTTTATCCCCTTCCACCTGCCTCTTCCATTTTTGTGGTAATGCTGCAATTAATTGGTTGTAATTTTGGGTAGAGCAGACATTTCCATATGTCTGTGTTAGCTGCATGTGTGACATTACTCCACCAGTCCTATTTATGATATCATTCACAAAAATTATACCTTTTTTAAACATTTCTTCGATAAATACAGTTTTTTTATCAATTACTATATTTGAATTTAACCACAAGATTTGTTGTACTATTTGTTCCGTCCTTTCAGGTGGATTAAACTGAAATTGCAACCAACTTTCTAAGGCTTGTTTAAAAAATAAAGATATTTTGGAGATTATTTCCTTTTCAAGCAACCGAAAGTGAGCAGGTGTAATCTGAATAAAGGGAAAAAGGCCCTTCTTGAACATAGGATGAGACATTCGTACCAATCTACTAGAGAACCAGTTTGGATTTAAGTATAACTTTTGTATGACTGATGCCTTTAGTGAGAGGTCTAATGCTTTAATATTTAATAATTTCTGCCCTCCGAATTCATATTCGTTATATAAATAGGCCCTTTTAATTTTATCTGGCTTGCCGTTCCAAATAAAATTGAATATTTTTTGTTCATATAATTTAAAAAGCAGGTCACTAGGTGTAGGCAAAACCATAAGCAAATAGGTAAACTGTGATATGATTAAAGAGTTAATCAGGGTGATTTTCCCACAAATAGACAGGTATTTTCCTTTCCATGGTAGCAAGATCTTATCTATTTTTGCTAACTTTCTATAAAAATTTATTGGAGTGAGATCATTTCTTTCTTTTGGGATTTGTATACCGAGTATGTCCACATCACCGTCAGACCATTTAATTGGTAAACTACATGGCAATGTAAAATGTGTATTTTTTAGTGATCCAATACGTAATATGGTACATTTATCATAATTTGGTTTTAATCCAGAGAGGATAGCAAATGTATCTAGATCCTCTAAGAGGCCGTGGAGAGATTCTAGTTGTGGTTTTAAAAGAAAACATGAATCATCAGCGTACAATGACACCTTAGTTTTTAGGCCCTGGATTTCTAATCCCTTAATATTAATGTTTGATCTAATTTTAACAGCTAACATTTCGATGGCAATAATAAATAGATATGCCGATAGTGGACAACCTTGTTTTACTCCTCTAGATAGTTTAAAACTTTCTGAGATGTAGCCATTATTTACTATTTTACACCTAGGGTTACTATACATAATTTTTACCCATTTTATAAGCAATTCCCCAAAATTGAAATATTCTAGGCATTTATATATAAACTCCAGTCGTACTTTATCAAAAGCCTTTTCAAAATCAGCTATGAAAACCAGGCCTGGTGTCCCCGATATTTCATAGTGTTCTATTGTTTCCAGTACTTGCCTTATATTATCTCCAATGTATCGTCCATGTAAAAAACCTGTCTGATTAGGATGAATAATATCTGACAAAACTTTTTTTATTCTATGCGCCAAGCATTTTGCTAGGATTTTTGCATCACAACACTGAAGTGTAAGAGGTCTCCAATTTTTTAAATGGACTGGATCTTTATATATACCACTTGGGTCCTGTTTCAGTAATAATGATATCACACCTTCTTGTTGCGTGTCTGATAATCTATCATTTATATAGGAGTGGTTAAAACAAGCTAATAGTGGTCCTTTGAGTATATATTTTTTTTTTTTGTATACTTCCACTGGTATGCCATCCAGTCCTGGAGTTTTCCCATCCTTAAAGGCCCCAATTGCATCAAGTAGTTCCTCCTCTGTAATTAGGCCTTCACATGAGTCTTTCTGTACAGATGTTAATTTTACATTATTATTAGGGAAAAAATCCATACAATTAGTTTCAGTTAGTGGAGATGGAGGAGCCTGAAACGAAAATATATTCTTAAAGTACTTTACTTCCTCTTTCAAAATATCATTTGGTGAATCATGCGTGACTCCATCATTTGTAACAAGTTTTAATACGTTTTTTTTGGTAGCATTTCTATATTGAAGATTGAAAAAGAATTTGGTGCATTTTTCCCCATATTCCATCCAGTTAGCTTTATTTTTGTAATATATTACACTGGATCTTTCTTGAATAAGTTCCTCCATTTCTTTTTGTTTTTCCTCTAACTTATTCTGTGCCTCTATGGTACCGTTTTTATTGTTATCTAACTGTACTGTTAGTCCTTCAATTTCCTTTGTTAATATGGACTCTTTTGATCGAAATTGCTTTTGTTTTATAGATGAGTACTGAATTGCATGGCCTCTAAAGGCACACTTAAAAGTGTCCCATACAATATGGGGATCTGCTGTACCTATGTTATGTCTAAAAAAGTCAGTTATAAATTCTTCTGTCCTAGTTCTAAACAATTTATCATCTAGTAGGCTTTGATTAAATTTCCAATATCCTCGCCCACGTGGAAATTCTGTAAGAGTAATATATATGCCAATTATGTGATGGTCCGACCGCATTCTGTCCCCTATCAAACACTTTTTAACTTTTGGTGCCAGAGAGAATGATATAAGAAAGTAGTCAAGGCGACTAGCTTGATTAAGCCTCCGCCATGTATATCTCACTAGGTCAGGGTATTTAAGTCTCCATATATCCACTAATTCCAATATATCCATGACATTCCTGATTTCCTTAAGTGCCTGAGGGTGATAGTTTGTAGTGTGATTTCCTTTCCGGTCCATAGAGGTATTTAAGACCGTATTAAAATCTCCCACTATAATAATAGAGTCTAGTGTTGCTTGTAGAGTTGATACATTCTTATATATATTGTCAAAGAAGCTTGGATCATCATTATTCGGACCGTATAGGTTAATAAGCCATATATGTTTATTGTCCAATAACATATTTAAAATAATCCATCTACCTTGAGGATCTGTTTGGACAAGTTGCACATTTGGATCAAAGTTATTATTAATTAAAACCATCACCCCTTTTGAATTTCTTTGCCCATGGGAGAAATATATTTCGCCCCCCCAGTTCTTTTTCCACAAAACTTCATCTAAAACTGTTGAATGGGTTTCCTGTAAACAGTAGATATTATAATCCTTCTCTTTTAGCCAGGTAAATACTGATCGTCTTTTCTTATTATCTGCTAAGCCATTACAATTGTAACTGGCTATACTTATTTCACCACTTACCATAATGAGACACACCTTTCAATTATTTTTATCAAAATATATGTTTGTAAACGTCCTATTAAAAAGTAACATAATGATTGAGTGTCTATATAGTTGTACCATGACATTTGCATCTCCACTAAGCAAACCTCCAATTGGTCCCCACTATTCCACCCGCCAAAAGCCCCCATCTCGAGTTGGGTTGTCATCCCAATGCCCGGCAGACCACCCCCGACCCCCCGCATCGCACAGCCCCGGACCGACTGGGATCCATCCTTCGAAAAGTGCACACAGCACCATCCACCGAACCGAAGCAGATCCATTGCCAAATGCATTTCCATCGCCCTCACCTCGATTTTTATTACATATTGCTGTGAATCATCCTCTATAGTCCCTAACATCTTTTACTTCTTCCTTCGCAACAGTTGTGGGATACACACATACACCCACACACATTCAGCCCTTACCCCCACACAACCATAAGCTCACCCTCTCAACAATTGCACCATCCCAGAGCCCAACTCAAGATGGGTCATGATTTACAAATGTACTTGCAGTTGCAGCTGCATGAGAAGGCCTGCAAGACCGCGCAAAAAATGAGCATAAATGTAGAGATTTATTTACCATTGTCACATCCTAGATGATGGAGGTCAAATGTACACCTTCTTCCTGAAACACCCACAATACGGTCATCCATTTTGACCATGTTCCCAAGCCTCTCCATGCAGTCCGATTGGTTTCGTGCCACCAGGGCCACAATAATATACCCCCTCTCTGAATGTCCGAGTGTGACCCCCTCCCCATGGGTTACTGCAGCTAGTGTTGCCAGCACTGCCACTGCCTGGGTGGGGGCACCCCACCGGAATCCCCACCGGCTAGGTACAAGGTCATCAAGGTTCTCATTAGCAGCTTTGAGAATTTCCTTGTTTATTATGCTCTCCCTTTAGGGGGCTTTGGCTTTGCAGGACCAACCCTGCCAAGCAGGCTCAGAATCTTGAGGGGGCAGTGCTGCTCTTGGTCCCTGACCTCATTTTGGCTGCATACAGACCGCATACAGCATGCACATAAAACAGTTAGGGACTTCTCCTTAGTATCTGGGCTATTCATGTGGGTGTCTAGGGTATAGGGCCATGGACCGTACCATTAAAATAGGATAATAAATAATTAGATATAATTTATTTTAAAAATGTAGTTCCCCATGATAGGACAATAAATAAATAAGACGTGTAATTCATTATAAAAGTATATCCATCATCTGAACAACATTGAAAGCCCTCTCATACCCGGCCCACAGCAATACACTGGCTCTGGGATATGCAACTATTTCATTACTCACTCACTCAACTTTTCAAACATAACAAATACAAATAAACACACACCACACCATCCACACATACTGTGCCTTCTGTTTACTTGGTTTTTATCTTCACTATATAGAAATAGTGCTTGTGTTCAATTAGTTATATGTGAAGATTTATAGAAAAGCTATATTTTGTATTGTATTGTTACAATCAGTAACCGGGCTTGAATTGTGTTTATTTTCCTCATCTATGAGAACTTTGTAATTTTTAAAATAACCATGGAGTAATCTTTGTGTCTCTGAACAACTGGTTATCAATATATAGTTTATCAACGACGAGAGCTACTCGTTTCGCATTTAATCTATTTTCTTTGAAAATTGGATACAGAACTTTGCGCCGTTCTGCAATTTCTTTCGGAAACTGATCATTCATGCCAATTTTGGTCCCAGCAAGTCTTTTACCCAGGCTTTTAACCATTATTTTATCTTTAAATGAAGCAAATTTGGCAACGATTGGGCGTTCGTACCTCTGCCCTCTCTGTCCGAGGCGGTGTACACGTTCAAGTTGGATCTTATCGATAACTTCGCGCGGTATCTGAAGCGCTGCAAAAAGGAACTCTCTAACTACAGATTCAGGAACCTCTCCTTCTTTCTCTTGGATACCTGTAAGTACCAAATTCTCTCTCATGGATCTAGTTTGTATGTCCAGTAAGCATTCCTTCAGAACGTTGTTCTCCTTTTTAAATTCATTCATTTCGGTTTCAATCTTATTGACCGTCCCTTTTAGCGCGTGTGTTTCCTTCTCCAAAGCCGCAGCTTTTTCATCACTCATCTCTAGGCTTGCCTTCAACTCTTTTATATCTTTACTAACTAATTCAAGTATACCCAGTTTGTCATTTATTGATTTTAACAGATCGGTTTCGACCTTTACCATTGCCGGTGTTGAGAATATTAGATCATCCGTGTCGGTTGAGGAGTCACGTTTTCGTTTTTGATTCGGTTCCCCTGTCTTATTCTCCGTCATGTTTGGGTGTTGCTTGTTTTCGTAATATTTGTCGATAAATGTCTCTAGTCTTAGGATTTGTTTTGTGTTATTGTCCAGATTGAAGGTTATCACCCACCAGATTATTTAGTGCTAATATTTTAGTCTAATTTAGCAGATATTTCGAATATTATGTTTTATCTTGAGGTGCTCTACATAACTTCTTCAGTCCGCCATTACCTTTACGTTACCTTCCTTTACGTTACCTTTGGCATGGGAAACATTGCCAAAGCAAGTGAAATAGATCAAAAACAAAAGTGAAATGAACAATAAAAAATGAACAGTAAAACCTATAAAAAAATCTATAAACGTTTTCATATATAACATTATGGGAGCCCAAAGACAAATAATCCACTTGGTTAGAGAGAAAAATGTTAACCAGTTTTTAATAAAGTGATCAAATTTAAAGTGAGTATGTTTGGGGCGAAACATTTCCCTTAAGGGGGGCGTTTTCCCCAAAATTACCCTATTAGTTTTACAAACGTAGCCTATATATTTTACAGTCATGGGGTTAACGGAGAGATTCAGACATCTGCCCCCAGAGCAACATTGAGACATTCCATGAATTATGTGCTAAAATAAAACAATGAAAGGATTTCAGATTTGTATACATTTGAATTCCTAAGGAACTATAGGGTGTGTCATCTGGACATATGTATGAATGAGGCGGCTAGTCACCGAAGCTTTTGGATTATCATTCACGATACGTCATTGCAGGGATTTGCTGGATTTTATGCCTTTCCCTCAGGATTCTGCTACGACCAGTCCGCGACAGCAGCAATAATTATACTATAGCGGCAGGTAAACTATATATTTATATAATCATTCTGAAAATGTTGATAAAGGGAGATTAGTTAAACAGATAATAATAGATGCGTTTCATATCCTAAATGATCATTTTCCAACTCAGTTTTTTCATTCAAATGTTGAATTAATAGTGTTTTGTCCGAGGTAAGCAATCACATAATCTATGAATAGCCATCATTTCAAACCTATTCCATAGGCTCCAGCATTTAGTTAAGCTACAGCTGTACCTCTTTCCTTTTACAGCAGCATTTATTCCTTCTATTTCTGCAGCCTACTAGCCTACTTATAAACTCAAGTCCAGTCATAGGCGTTAACTGAATGTAGGCTACCGAACAAACATATAGCCTATAGGCACATTTTTAAGTAAACTATAGTTTACTGGTATTTTCTTAAACCGAAATTGTATTTTAGTGAAAAGTGGATTTCATGATTTATTAATCTGTATGAATGTATTATGGTCATCGATGTGTAGCCTCCCTGATGCCTCCATTACTAATATCAGATTTTTTGTTGGTTAAATTTTCAGGTGACTCCTACATTGGAAATACATTACATTTCACTCAAGTGGAATGGTTGCAGTACCGTGCTATTGACAATAAAGAAGTATAAAGTAATATTCCCCGGTTTATTGTATTCGAGGGATAAAGACATCACCAGCAGAAGCCTACTAAATGAGTGCCAGAACATCGGAGAATTTTGAGCTTTCCATACCACACTGCACCTTCAACGGGACTACTCAGACAAACGGGACATGCATCAACCAAGTTGATCAGTTGTTTCTGGCATTCTCGTCCACTGTCGTGCTCATCGTCCTCATGGCGGTTATCATTGGGATCATAATTGTTTCTCTCGCGACTTTCCATTTGCACAAAAGGAAGATGAAAAAGGGCAAAATTCGAAAGGCGCAGGAGGAGTATGAGCGGGATAACTGCAGCCCTAAAACCGCCAAAGGGGAGCAAGCAACCCGACATTGCATCATGGTTAGACCCGGTCTCCGAGCGCCCCCCGCTGCAGTCCAGAAAAATGAACGGAACACGCCGTTTAATGAAGACTCTAGTGTCACACCTAACCCAGAAAACAGCTCAAATGCTGACACAAGCCAAATGAACAGCACCCATTGGTGTCTCGGTGATAATGCACAGTTCGTTCGTTGAAAAACGTGTAAATAACTACAGTCTATTCATATTACCACTAGATATATAGTTGCAGTTCCACAAACATGAACAGTCTTCATTATAATTTACCACCAAGGATTACCCGGGAAGAGCCGTGCCCTTTGACAGAGACGGTTTAACTCTGTACAGCTCAAGTAGACCAACCTATATAATATGGGACTACCAAAAGGTTGTTGTTTTTTGTCACAGCTGGCCTTTTTATCACCGAATGACAAGAAAGACTAACCACCAGCTTAGATGGTTGTTACAGGAGTCGACTTGGATCAAGTAAATGGAATTGTATAAATGGAATTGTATAAATAAGATCGTTCTAAATTGGCTGAATTATAGACCTATAGTCATCTCATACCGGTGAAGTGTTGTAATGTGAAGGAGGGGTCTGAAGGTGTCATTGTGCACTTCAGCACTGGACAGCGTTCATCGCAGCGATAAGCACTGTTTAGTGCTGAAGTGGCTCTCCCTGTCGAAAGTCAGAAGTGCTGAATGGTTGAGGCAACGGGGTGTATTCATTAGTCGGACGCGGTTGCAAAACGTTTGTATAGGTGCGAAACGTTTTGAAACGAAAACGAGAGTTTCTATTGGAAAAATTCACGTAGGTCCAGGTTTTTTTCATAGTTGTACAATGCTTTTTACTTTAAAGTAGAGAGCATAATAGCCATATATATTTCCCAATTAAGTAGGCTAGAAATATTTTTGGGAATAGTAGCTATTTTACGATAAATGCTGTTTTTGCCATGCTAGTGAGGTAAAAACATATTATTTTGTCCTACATAGTTTGAAAATACTATTAGGACTGAAAGCATACAAATGCCGCTGTTAGTATTGGTATAATCTTGTTTTGGTCAATGTTCTGTATATCAAAAGTGATATTTGTGTTAAAGAGGCATTCTACAGTAGTTCCGTAGTAGCCTACAGGTCTCAGTAAAGTGAAATCCCTGTCATTGTTTAGCTTTTTTCAGCAGACTAATATATATACTGGATAATTTATGCTTTTAGTTCTAGAATAGCATTACTATAGTGTATTTGACCTTATCTATAATAAATAATGAACCATTTTAAAAGTCAAAATGTCTCTGCATTTTCTTGTAGGTATGCTAAATTGAACTTGGTACAGTATATAGGCCTATCTTAAAAATGAATGTCAGTTTTAACTTATAGATGAAGCAATAGGCTACACATACCTAATTTTTGTCATTCAATGTGGCAGGGTAACTAACTTTATGGTGCTTATGACATTTTCTGTCCATCATTATAACAATTCATATCATATAGCCCAATAAACACTATCATAAATATTCAATGATGTAATTATGTTCAAAATATGGTAATTTGGCCTATTAATGCACAATTACTGCCCAAATAATTTTTTGCCCACCATCCCCACTGCCACTTAAGGACATTTTTCACTTGTTAAAGGCCCCGTTTTTATATCAATATCAAATAATTGCTGGATAACAATTAAGTACCTTACTGTGATAGATTTAAATTAGGTTTTAAGTTAGTTTTTAAGTTAAAAACTACTTCTCAATCAAGAATTTTGCTAGGACTGTCTGGGAGTGGACAGTTATTACTTCCTGAAATTAAAATGTTTAGTTGGTCCAGTGATGGTGGCGTAGTACAAAGATCGGAATTCCATGAACCAAGATGTTGTGAGTTCAAATCACAGGTGAGGACATGTTGAATAATAATTACTGTATAAATGAACATGCACAATGCATGTGCGTCAAATATGTAAGTTGAAAACATTCTATGTTAAAAGCACTGTTTGTGTGTGTGTAACAAGTTCCACGGCCTTTTAAGATGCCAAATAATAATTTCTAGTTGAATGTACATATGAGACAAATTGAGCAAACACTTCATTTTGAGTTGACTGAATTTCTGCCTATGTTTTCTTATGTTGGAGCTAGGTTTGGGCCAACTGAAAATGTTACGTTCAGGAAACACTTCTACCGAAAAGTTGGGTAGACTACAAAAAAAGCTGTGGAACCAGTTACTTAATAACATACTGAACAAAAATATAAACGCAACATGTAAAGTCCCATGTTTCATGGGCTGAAATAAAAGATCCTAGAACTTTTGCATATGCACAAAAAAGTTTATTTCTCTCAAATTGTATGCTCAAATTTGTTTACATACCTGTAACTGAGCATTTCTCCTTTGCCAAGATAATCCATCCACCTGACAATTGTGGCATATCAAGAAGCTGATTAAACAGCATGATTATTACACAGGGCACTTTGTGCTGGGGACAATACAAGTCCACTCTAAAATGTGCAGTTTTGAGGGAGAATGCAACTGCCATGCTGACTGCAGGAATGTCCACCAGAGCTGTTACCTGAGAATTTAATGTTATTTTCTCTACCAATGTCGTTTTAGAGCATTTGGCAGTAAGTCCAATTGGCCTCACAACCGCAGACCACTTGTAACCACGCCAGCCCAGGACCCCCGCATCCGGCTTCTGCACCTGCGGGATGGTCTGAGACGAGCCACCCGGATAGCTGATGAAACTGTGGGTTTGCACAACCAAAGAATTTCAGCACAAACTGTCAGAAACCGTCTCAGGGAAGCTCATCTGCCTGCTCGTCGTCCTCACCAGGGTCTTGACCTGACTGCAGTTCGTAACCGATTTCAGTGGCCACTGGCACGCTGGGGAAGTGTGCTCATCACGGATGAATCAGTTTCAACTGTACCGGGCAGATGGCAGATGGCGTGTATGGCCAGTTGTTCAACGTTGTGAACAGAGTGCCCCATGGTGGCATTGGCGTTATGCTATGGGCAAGCATAAGCTACGGGCAATGAACACAATTGCATTTTATCGATGGCAATTTAAAATGCACAGAGATACCATGAGGAGATCCTGAGGCCCCTTGTCGTGCCATTCTTCCTCCACCATCACCTCATGTATCAGCATGATAATGCAGTGCCGCAAGGATCTGTACACAATCCCTAGAACCTGAAAATGTTGACCATTGAGCCTGTTTGGGGTGCAGCACGTATGACAGCGTGCTCCAGTTCCTGACAATATCCAGCAACTTCTCGCAGCCATGGAAGAGGAGTGGGACAACATTCCACAGGCCACAAACAACAGCCTGATCAACTCTATGCGAAGGAGATGTGTCGCGCTGCATGAGGGAAATAGTGGTCACACCAGGTACTGACTGGTTTTCTGATCCACACCCCCACCTATCTGTATTCCCAGTCATGTGAAATCCATAGATTAGGGCCTAATTTATTTATTTAAATTGACTGATTTCCTTAAAATAATAATAACCAAAGCATTGTTGGTTAAGGGCTTGTAAGTAAGCATTTTACTGTAAGGTCTACTACACCTGCTGTTTTCGGCGCATGTGACAAATAACATTCGATTTGATATGAACTATAACTCAGTAAAACCTTTTAAATTGTTGCATGTTGCGTTATATATTTGTTCAGTGTAATTAGTTGAAACAACTAGATTTGTGTGTTTTTGTTTTTTACAGTGTACCTTTATCCAAACAAAAGACTCATATCTGATTATTATTATTGAATCTAGGCCAAGGTCTGAATGTCAAATTGACCCCTAGCTCCTACTCCCTAGCCAAATGTAGATCTGAAGGCAAGATTAAAGTCCTTCTCCAGTCTCCTTTTCAACTAATTTAAAGTAACTGTCCAGTGTTTCAGATTTCAATGAAATATAACCTACAATTTATTACAATATGCGTTAAATAATTTTCCTTCCAAAAAATGTGTAATTAATTATGTTAAAAACAGCTTTTCTGTGTTGGAATCTTGTGGGCGTACTCCAACAACAGAATGGTGTGGGCATAAATCGGTTATTAAATAATCATGCGAGTAGATCGCTGATTGGACAGCTTTGAAACGGTCTGTCTGAGATACAAATTTCAGGTGGGGTTTTTGAAGTATGAGTATAGGATGAGTCAACAGAGTACAAACTTTTAAAAGTGAGATTTTCACTGGACAGTTACTTTAACACCTGATTTACTTAACAAAAGGCACATCTCAATAGGTGGTCCAGGTCAGACATGACATGGCACAAGGGGTGGGGGGGGGGGTTGGCCTTTCCTCGTTTGTTCTCTATTGTTCCTCAAGCAATGGGGGAGGCTGATGACATCCCATCTGACCATCAGACCAACACATTGAAGGCCCTACTCCATGAAGTTTGCAGTTGTGTCTAAAAACCAAAACAGAACACATTTACTGTGTACTTTACTGTATATTCTTTGGATATCGCTTTTCGACAGGAAAAGTTCAAAAAGTAAGTTATTACTAAGTTATTATTATTATTTCTAGGGAGTTTTTCCTAGCCACTGTGCTTCTACACCTGCATTGCTTGCTGTTTGGGGTTTTATGCTGGGTTTCTGTACAGCACTTTGTGACATCAGCTGATGTAAGAAAGGCTTTATAAATACATTTGATTGATTACCATAATTCTTATCTACCCAATCCTTTCAGATCTACAGAAGTGACAAGGGGAGTTGGGGTAAGTGGTTGATTTGAATTCAGGATAAGAATGGGATCTCTGGAACACAGAGGATCTGAACTCTGTCCCAGGTGCATCCAATTACCTATCACAAATAAAGTCATGATTAAACCTCTGTCTGTCGCTATCACAAGGCTAATTAACAGTGATTCCAGGTTGAAAAAGGTAGATAAATATTGACAAAAGTGTAATTGAGTTGCATGAAAGCGTGGTTATGCTCTTTCACCTCTAAGCTAATGGCCTTTTGAATTCCCCCCTGTGGCAATGTTCCCCCCTGTGGCAATGTGGAGATACTATACATCTAGGCCTAGATTCAGGGCTTGATTAAAGCTGTATCGCTGAAGTTTAACGCTATAGCGCAATTGAAATTTGAAGGTAATTTCCGATTGAGACGATATATGCAGCGTTTACCGTGAATTCCGTCTCCGCTAACATGGGAACATTGCCTTAAAATGTTTATTGCGCCGTAGCGCAGCTCTTCAGCGCTACGGATTGAATCGAGCTCTCAATCAGGTCGAGCGTTAACCAGGGTTGGCAGACATCCGCATAGCAGATATTTTTGGCAGTGTTGGAGGTGTAACTTATTGCACTTATTGAGCTGACGTATCAGTGAGTGGCTGCTCTTGTGTGTCACAAGCTACAAATCCCTACCGCGTTCAAAATAGCAATAGAAAGTGTAGGTGCTATCGACGATAGGAAAAATGACTCTCAAAGGTCAAACCATTGATGTAAGGCTAATGCATGATTTCATGATCATTTAGATGGATGAACGTCTAACACGGCTGCATGGGATTTGTTGGATTATAGTCGGGTGTGATTTCGTTGCATCCAATGGCAGTGTCCATGATAAGCTAACGCAAAGAGCCGCTTGTGGAATTGACAGGTCTAACTCAGTTCCACAAAACAACGCTATGCAGATGTCAATCTGATTGAATCTAGACCCTAGTCTTCTTGTTTATATATATGTGTGTGTGTGTGTGTGTGTACGTGTGTGTGTGTGTACGTGTGTGTGTGTGTGTGCGCATGCATGTCACTTCCAGCTTTCAACAAGCCCCACTATTTTATTATCTCAGTCAATTTGTTCTGTTTGTGTGGGCTGGTTACAGTCATCAGTGTATATAGCATTCCCCAGATAAAAAAACGAATTCAGCCCACAACACATTAACACAGCAATCGTTTGTAAGCAAGACAACGTTAATAACACCACCATCTTGTCCTATGCTGCTACTGATGGGATTGAGTGTAGGCTTGATTGGACTACATAAACATCTGTACATTAACATAGTGGGAGGGTAATGTTCTTTCTATTAGTGGGTGGCACACAGATGGATTTGGTAGAGTGTATACTGTATGTATGTGAGTATGCCCACTCTAAAACAGTGATTCTCAACTCCAGGAACCCACAGGACTGCACTTATTTTGCTTTAACCCAGAACTAACACACCCAGGGTGAGTTTCCCAAAAGCCTCATAGTTAAAACCTCTACAGGATCGGTGTCCCCCTGCGGGACGGTTGAGCTAACGTGCGCTAATGTGATTAGCATGACGTTGTAAGTAACAAGAACATTTCCCAGGACATAGACATGTCTTATATGGGCAGAACGCATCAATTATTGTTAATCTAACTGCACTGTCCAATTTACAGTAGCTATTACAGTGAAAGAACATCATGCTATTGTTTGAGGAGAGTGTACAACAACAAAAAACTTTTATCACGGCAACTGGTTTGATATACTCTGAAGGTAAATAATATACGTTCAGTAATCTTGCTCCGATTTGTCATCCTGAGGGTCCCAAAGATAAAATGTAGCATGGTTATATTCAAATGTAGGAACTGGGTCCCCCCCCAAAGCTAATTATCCATAATTTATGACATTCCTGGGAGTGTGTAAACTTACATTTTTATTACCATATCATTGATATTGATATTGATAAGGAGTGTCTAGTTGGCAGAAGAGAAGAAGGGACAAAGAAGGGATAAAGTGGGACAAAATAAGGACAGAAGAAAAGGGAAAGGGGACATTAAGGTGAAGGTTAAGCAGTCCTCTAAAG